>NC_069504.1:719847586-720147586 GCF_027579735.1 Bombina bombina
TCAATTACAGCACCCACTAGTGCATAGCAATATATAATATGCTTGAAGACTTGGCTAGTATGCAATATTTAGACTCCCATATCATCTGACTGTTATGTTATATAAAAGAAGACTGGATTAACTCATTATAACTTCGCCCCCCCCTCCTATAATGGGTCCTTTACCCACTTTCCTCTAACTTAAGCGGCTCTTGCCCGCTGTAATCTTTCATCTCTTTCTCAGTATACTTATTAGCTATATCCCCCCATGGCCACAGATCTCATACACAACCAAATAGTCTCTCAGTTTTTCTATTATATTGTAACTACTTAAATTTGCAAAGAGTGGTCTACTTAGCCCATTTTTCTACAAAACAGAGATATAGCTATAATAACCTATGTCTATAATATTCCTCATAACGTATAAAAGAGACCCTATATTCACCTATGTGAAATCCCGTCCTCTATACTCATCTGAAAACATAAAATTATGTATGCGTTAACTGCAAGATAATAACCATCACATCTTTGCTTAAGATTTATAGTTTACTTTTAAATTTGTAACTTAATTTGTAATTTAATTGCATACCCATGTGGGCCAGTATTGTACTGTCTTTTTATTTTGTTTGTCTCAATAAAAAAAAACTTCTCAAAAAAAAAAAAAAGTGACATAAACCCCCAAATTGTTCTTTCATGATTCAACTTTCCAATTTACTTCTGTTATCAAATTTTATTTATTTTATTGTTATTCTTGATTAAAAAGCATGAAGGTAAGTTTAGGAGTGTGCACGTGTCCGCAGCACTATATGGCAGCAGTTTTGCAACAATGTTATACATTAGCAAGAGCACTAGATGGCTGCACTATTTCCTGTCATGTAGTGTTCTAGGCATGTGCACATAATCTGTCTAGATATCTCTTCAACAAAGAATAACAAGAGAATAAGAAAAACTTGATAAAAGAAGTAAAAAACTTTTTTTAAATTGTATTCTCTGTCTGAATCATGAAAGAAAAATTCACAAAGACTTGCAATCATAAATGAACATTCCTATAATCATATTTTAGCTGGGTGCAAGTTTTATAGTTTAAAAGAGTGATTTCAGCCACTTTGTATTAATCCAGGGCATGATTGTTTATTAAAATCTATACAGACATGCACAGAAATAAAATCATTAAAGTGATAGTAAATCCTAGCGTTTGTGAAACATTAGGATTTACCAGTGCAACAAATAAAGGGGACTTATAGTCATGAAGTTTAAAATACTTCATGCTGATAGTTCCTTTATTTGTCTGCAGCGTTCATTGTATTGAGCACCTCAGGCAGCCCACAGCAGAACGCTATTTTGGAGTGAGGTGATCTTAGCCAATAGCTGTGGTGGAAACGTCACCTCATTCAAAAAAATAGTGTTCTGCTGCGGGCAGCCTGAGGCACTCAGCGTGGCGAACGCTGCAGACAAATAGAGGAATTTTCAGCATGAATTATTTTTTACTTCATGAAAGAAAGTCCCCATTATTTGTTGCACTAGTAAATCCTAGCGTTTCAGAAACACTAGGATTTACCATCACCTTAAACTAAAACCATGCAATAAGCCAAGATACGAAAGGCAAAAAATGTTAGACTTTTCAAGTGGTAAACGTGTTGTATAATAAATTGGAATATGAGTGTATTCAATTCAAGCATCTAATGGGTTTTTTCAGTGCGAAGCGGGGAAAAATTAAAAAACATGCAAAAAGTCTGTTTTCTGATGGAGTGGAATCACATTATTTCTGAAACACACACTATGGGCTAGATTTACTAACCCCGGATGGACATGGGCAGACAGCTCCACCCCTGTCTGCCTGGCATCGTGGCTAGCAATGCGCTGCCCGCCTTTATCATTGCACACTTCACCTTGTGTGCAACATTGCCCCTGCTCATACACAGTCGTCAGTCTCTCTGGTCAGAGAAGTAGCTTTTTAAATGGAGCCCAAAAACTAGTGCTAACACATTCCATGACTATGATAATTTACCGCATGCAGTTGGGATTTCCTTACTGGCACATCTTAAATAGTTTCCACGGAAAGCCTAACATTTTTTTTATCGTAATAGTTAAGTCTGAAGCTAAAAATATTTTATATGTCCCAAAGTAACTATTACAATTGCTATAAAATTGTGTTTTTTGGCAAAAGACTTCTATAACTACAGCATTCCTACAATATGGTTTGGCATTTTTTTTTAAATATATTACAATTAGAAGAAAATGTTAAGCTTAAAGGGACTCTTAATCCAATTTTTTTCCTTTTATGTTTTAGATAGAACAACTTTCTAATTTACTCCTATTATCAATTTTTCTTCGTTCTCTTGCTATATTTTTGTGAAAAAGCAGGAATCTAAGCTAAGGAGCCGGCCCATTTTTGGTTCAGCACCTGACTAAATGTACCCACCAATCGGCAAGCGCTATCCAGGGTGCTGAAGCAAAAATGGGCCTCCTCCTTAGCTTAGATTCCTGCTTTTCATATAAAGATAGCAAAAGAACAAAGAAAAAATGATAATGTGAGTAAAATAGAAATTTGCTTAAAATTGCATGCTTTATCTGAATCATGAAAGAAAAATTGGGTTAGTGTACCTTTAAAAGGAAAAGGAGTATTTGATTTTTTTAGTTTTTTTTTCATTTTACAACACATCAAGCTGCACAAAGAGTTAAGAAATCTTACAGTTGAAAACAGATTGCAGTAAATAGAGCTTGCTATTGTCTTTCTATTGTTAGTTAGTCTACTGAAAGGGACATGAAACCCAAAATGTTCTTTTATGATTCAGATAGAGCATACAATATTAAACTGCTTTCTTATTTACATACTGCATATTATCACATTTGCTTAATTCTCTTAGTAACCTTTGTTGGAGGAGCAGCAATGGACTACTGGGCGCTAACTCAAAACAATGGATGAGCCGATGACATGGGACATATCTGTAAGCCTCTAGCAGGCATTGACATAAAGAGACAAAGAACTCATAGAAGGTCAATAGACAATGCACATGTTTTTTCTTTGTATTATTAAAGCTTTAATTATATAGTTAAGCACAGACTTACAGAAGGTACACTGTGTAAGATTATCCAATTAAAGGCAAATATAGCTCTAGTTCTATCAAAATGTGCTCAATATGGAGGCATATGCCTTTTTAAATACCATAAATACTTCAAGAAACAATGTACAGTAAAATTAGTTTCTAATAAATTACAGTAGGGGGGGGGACTGTACTGTAAAACTGTGAATATGTGAAAAGAGCAGCTTCTAATTATTGAAGCCACAACCTAATAAAATGAGCTGATCTTCCATGGAGAGCAGACCGTATAAGCTTACCTCTCTATATTTACATCAAATCTCCCTTATCTTATCTCTCTATACACAGAGAGACCAACACTTAGGGCCCAATGATCTAAAGCTCTCTGGATTGGCAAGATAATTAAAGAATGCTCACCAGTCCTTCTATTTCACTGAAAACAGCGTGTCTCACTAAGGGGAGTATACTGCATTTTTGCATGAAAGTGCATAATAAAATTTGTATTTCAAACATCATACAAAACAAATAATTGAGCCATTCATACAAAAAAACAAAGGAAAAATTGTATTGTTAAGGTGTAAGAAAATTATTCACTAAAAGTAGTATTTTACTAAAAAAGTAAAAATTGTATGTAAATTACACAGGAATAAATCGTATTAAATATGCACAGCATAAATCTTAATTTTAGTGCACTGGATGTGGAAAAATGACAGACATTCGTGCTTATAAGTAAAAATTACAAAGCGTTAAAGAGGGGTTTACAGTATATGGAAAGTGTATGAACTTACCTTTACAGTGGCAGGGTTTCCACGACGGCCACTACAGTGTTGTTTTACTGTTGTACAGAAAAATCTGCCACCACTTACCTGCGCAATTGCATATTCTCAGGCATGGACTAACCAAGGGAGAAGTACCACAGTCACAGAGAAGCATTGCATTTCACTTTTTTTTTTTACTATTTAATTATATTTACAAAAAAAATGTCTGGGTCTGTTTTTGATCCCAGTCAAGCTCTGATAGCCAATACTTAATTAGTGAAATTTTCAGTATAGATAAGGATACAACAGACAAAAACAAATATTCCAATAAAAAAATCCATAAGTATAAAGGACCTATGTGTAAACAGTTTAATACAATCCAGCAGGTAAAATGAATAATTGGGAACACATTAAAGAGAAGGAACAAATAAATCACAAGTACACTGCCACGTTAATGTGTTTTTGGCAAGTTATACCAGGTGCAGATTATTAAATGTATTAAAAATTGTTCCCTTAGGTTTATTATAACCACAAACCATTGTTCTTGAGAAGAACAAGAGAGAGAGAGAGAGAGAGAGAGAGACTATGGCCTCCTCAACATATCGTTCTCTCTAGTAAAATGCCAATACTTAGGTACTGAACTTTCAAATTTTATTTACTGGAATGATCAAGCAGTTTCCAATAAATGTTTTACTAAGTGGCTGCTACAATGTAGTTGATTGAGTTGATAAGAGTTCATTGTATTCCAAGCAGCTGCAGGGACACCCTTTTAAGGTGGATGAGCTCCTTCTATACCCCCCCCCCCCATTAGGATCTTAATAATGCTGCTGCCCTATGTCTATTTAGCTTTTATATAGGGGAATAGCATTTGTTTTTCTGGTAGGGTATAAATTCAAAAAGCAGTCATTTTGTAATGAAAAAATAAACACAGAGGAGCTATTTGTAAACAATTTAAACACTTCAGCAGAAAAAATTGGATTAAAGGGGAGAAGATTTTAGAGTACATTGTCCCTTTAACTCATTTTTGAGACACCAGTTTCAATGAGAATGCTGTATGTAAGCTTCCAATTATAAGTGAAATAACAGGAGGTCAAGCAATTTGCAGTAGACTTCAGAAAACATCAGAATGTTAATTAATCACTGCAATTAAGTGTTAAAAATGTAATTATAAAATTATCCACTTTATATGTAATGAGTAATTACATACTTGACAATAATTGGTATTATATTAGCAAAACACCTGCAATCAAACACATTTGATTATTGTCACCAATACTGAATCAATTAGCTGGAATGTTTTTATTGTTGCTTTGGTTGTATATCTTTTGCTTCTTTGGAGTTCTCTAAAAATCCCTGCAAATACAGGCGTTGTTTTGTAATAATATATAAGAATTGCAAAAAAAAGAAACAAAAAGCACTTAGAACAAGATTATTAATCTGCGCAAGGATAAACGATTTACATGTTGTGGAACTGTTTGCATTCGATCGCAGATTGTGGGGTGCTTATGTTTACCATTGCATGAGCAAACATAAAATGCCGCCCCACTACCCTCATGGCATCCAGTTGTGTGAAAGTAAAGCTTGTCAATCACGCCGGTCGAATAAATCTGTGGTGATTTTTCATCCTCCAACTTCAAGTTGACAAGAAGGTTTAAACTGCTGCTTCATAAAGATCCAGTTGCAGGTTCAAACTAGTAAGCTTGCAACAGATTGAGCTTGTTCGTCCTATGATAAATATTGACCTTACTATTACTGTTTGTAAAAACAAGATGTTTGCTTATTTAAAAAGCAATAATTCAATAAATCACACACTGGTGTTACTGCACCTATTGCATCCTGTTGTAGCCTTTCTAGAGTGTATTGGCAAAAGCACATTTTACGCCCAAAAAATGTGTTTAAAACGGACAGTCTATTCAAAATTAAACTTTCATGATCAGATAGGGCATGAAATTTTAAACAACTTTCCAATTGACTTTTATCATTAAATTTGCTTTGTTCCCTTAGTGGTATTTTTGAAAAGCTAAACCTAGGTAGGCTCGAAACAGTTGAAAACCGCCTGTTAGGCTCAGAGCATTTAGAAAGTTTTTCACAGTTAGACAGTACTAGTTCATGTGTGTCATATAGATTACATAGTGCTCACTCCCGTGGACTTATTTAGGAGTCTGCACTGATTGGCTAAACTGCATGTCTGTCAAAAGCACTGAGATAAGGGGGCAGTCTGCAGAGGCTTAGTTATAAGGTTCTAACAGAGGTAAAACATATATTAATATAACTGGTGGTTATGCAAAACTGGGGCATGTGTAATAAAGTGATTATCTTTCAAAAACAATACAAATTCTGGTGTAGTCTGTCCCTTTAATATCCTTTTAAGCCGACAGGCTATTTATTAGTATCCATGCAGTATCTTAAACCTAAATGGACAGTATAAACCAATTTTCATGTAACTGCATGTAATAGACACTACTATAAAGAAGAATATGCACAGATACTGATCTAAAAATCCAGTATAAAAACCTTTTAAAAAACTTACTTAGAAGAAGCTCCCAGTTTAGCACTGTTGATAAGGTTAGGCTGGGACACCCAGTGAAAGGGTCTGGGAAAGCAGGAAGTGCCAGACACTCCCCCCTCCTCCCCTCCCCTGCATATGAAAAGACAGATTAAACAAACAGGAGCAAGCAGGAATCTGTAGACGTGAGTCTACATTTGATTACTTTGGGGCTTGGTTAGGAGTCTTAAATCAGCACAATGTAATTAAAACATGAGCAAAACTATACATTGTGACATAAAACACCCAGATGGGCTATATAAATGGATCATCTATAAAACATTTATGCAAAGAAAAATCTAGTGTACAATGTCCCTTTATGGCAATAGAAAGGGTCAAAGTTATAGTGTGCATAAAGAATTTCAGGTGGTAGATATAAGTATTTTTGCAATATACTTCCATTAGCCAAAATGCTTCTAGCAAAAGTTACTGTTTCAGCAGCATACGCACATAATTTATAGTATGGGATGGGCGAATGTTTCGCAACATACGAAAAAACGGCACGAATTTTAACACATTCGTTCGTTCGAAATCGAATTTCGAATGTTTACATAACATTCTAACATTCGATTTTCGAATATTCGGTTTCGAATTTTACGATTACATTTGAAAATATTCGAATTCGAAAATTCTAATTTAGATTGGTAATAGTATTTCTAATGCTTTTTCTTAAATGTAATATTCGAATTATGCAATATTCGAATTCGGAAAATTCGAATTTAGATTGTAATAGTATTTCTAATGCTTTTTCTTTAAATGTAATAATTCGAATTATGCAATATTCGAATTTGAAAAATTCCGAATTTAGATTGTAATAGTATTTCTAATGCTTTTTCTTTAAAATGTAATATTCGAATTATGCAACACGTGTATTCGAATTCGAAAAATTCGAATTTAGATTGTAATAGTATTTCTAATGCTTTTTCTTTAAATGTAATATTCGAATTATGCAATACGTGTATTCGATTCGAAAAATTCGAATTTAGATTGTAATAGTATTTCTAAATGCTTTTTCTTTTAAATGTAATGTTCGAATTATGCAATATTCGAATTCGAAAAATTCGAATTTAGATTGTAATAGTATTCTAATGCTTTTTCTTTAAATGTAATATTCGAATGATGCACTATTCGAATTCGAAAATTTGAATTTAGATTGTAATAGTATTCTAATGCTTTTCTTTAAATGTAATATTCGAATGATCACGTATTCGAATTCGAAAAATTCGAATTTAGATTGTAATAGTATTTCTAATGCTTTTCTTTAAATGTAATATTCGAAATATGCAATACGTGTATTCGAATTCGAAAAATTCGAATTTAGATTGTAATAGTATTTCTAATGCTATTTCTTTAATGTAATATTGTAATTATGCACTATTCGAATTAGAAAAATTTTGAATTTAGATTGTAATAGTATTTCTAATGCTTTTTCTTTAAATGTAATATTGTAATTATGCACTATTCGAATTCGAAAAATTCGAATTTAGATTGTAATAGTATTTCTAATGCTTTTTCTTTAAATGTAATATTCGAATTATGCAAAACGTGTATTCGAATTCGAAAAATTCGAATTTTGATTGTAATAGTATTTCTAATGCTTTTAAATGTAATATTCGAATTATGCAATATTCGAATTCGAAAAATTCGAATTTATATTCGAATTCGAAAAATTCGAATTTATATTCGAATTCGAAAAATTCGAATTTCAAATGTAGACATTCGATACTAATTATAAACATTCGAATTCGAAAGTGACATTCGAAAACTGTAAATAACATTCGATTTTCGAATTTTTAAGAATATTCGTTCTTATCGACATTCGAATTTAGAATTCGAATTTCGGTAATAACATTCGTTCTACATTCGAAATTCGAAAATTTGCACATTCGCCCATCCCTAATTTATAGGTGTGACTAAAGGGTCAGATTCAAATACCATATCTGCTCAGAGAGCTGGCAGTTGTGCGTATTTGCATCAGTGAAGACTTAAAGGGGTACTAAACCCAAATATATTCTTTCATGATTCGGATAGAGCATGCCATTTTAAGCAACTTTCTAATTTACTCCTTCGTTCTCTTGGTATCTTTATTTGAAAAGCAGGAATGAAAGCTTAAGGAGCCGGCCCATTTTATGTTCAACCCCTGGGTAGAGCTACACAAGCGCTATCCAGGGTGCTGTACTATACATTGGATTTAGTATCCCTTTAATTTCTATCATGACAAGGCACTGCTGACTCTCTGAGAAAGTGCAGTTTTTAAATACGGGTGCATAGGGCACTCACAGCATATGTAGCTGAAAAACAGTAATATCTTTTACCAGAAGCATTTTTGCTTATGGAAGTATACTGCAAAAATGTGTATATTTAGCATTTAAATGTACTCATTCATAGTTTACTATTGACCTTTGTATTCCTTTACTAACCTTAATGTCCGAAGTACTTCTTTCAAACTCAATATTTGCATAAATATGATTCTAACTGGACAGAGTCAAATTCATAAATATTTATTATAATGGGGCATTAAACTGGTTATCTTAAATTTACCATACTGTCATTGAAGCACTGTCCTCAAATGAGAGCCAAATGATGTTAAATTCACAGGACCACAATGCTATGCCTTGTTTAAGAATTAGATCTATTTTCAGCAATATAGTTCATATACTTTCCCTAGAATGGAAATGTAAGGAATTAGACTGAAATGAAACTAAGGGTGAGGCACTGAGGGGGAGTGAGCTGTCTGTGATTGAAACAATGTTGCAAAAGGTAGGGGTGGTCTCTATTTACCAATATAAGTGTTCAGAGTTTGGAGGGCCTAAGCCTCTTGCTTCCAGAATCATGTTCCCCCTCACCGCCCTGTTAGGTTGGCAAGTGGTTTTTCCAGGTGCCACTATGGTGCCTTAGTTATTATGGCACTCTCATGATTAGTCGAACTAGAGGAGGTAGGTCCAGAATGGTAATTTTTGCTCCCTATTTAGAAGTTCATGTTTCACGACTCACCTCCTGAGGCCTTCTGGTTGGAGTTCCTATTTAATACATTCTAGCTAGGCGGGTGGTCTGGTCTTAGTCTACTGACGACCACGAGAAAGAGCGGCATCCCTAGGACCGGGCCTAGGGGTGCTCCTACTAGAGGGGGCATGGTTAAAGACCTCGGATGAAGAACATTGTTCCTATTAGGCATTGTAGCCGGGCTCTGCCGTGTGAGCAGCCTGGGCCCAGACCAGCATAGCATGGTTTTTAGTACTAGGGTGCCACTTGCTGCTAGGTTCCTTTGCCTTTATGTCTAAGCTTTATCTGTTGATGTCAACTGTATGCAAACACAGAAATTCAGTGTCTGTTCTAGTTCAAACACAATCAGTAGTGATCTTGGATGACGGTGTGCATTTAGTTTTAACAAGACTTTCTACTATACATTTTCTGCATTATAGTGTGGTAGACATATGAAAACAATGAGTTATTTGTGCAGTTAAACACTTCTCTATAATTCTGTTTAGATGGTTAATGGATATGAAACACAATTTTTTTTCTTTCATTATTCAGAAGGAGCATGCAATTTTAAACACCTTTCCAATTTACTTCTATTATCTAATTTACTTAATTCTCTTTATATCCTTTGTTGAAAATCATATCTTAATAGGCTCAGTAGCTGCTAATTGTGGCTACACATAGATACCTTGTGTGATTGTCTCGCCCATGTGTATTGCTATTTCTTCAACAAAAGGATACCTAAAAAATGAAGCAAATTAGAAAACCAGAAGTAAATTGGAAATTTTGTTTAAAAGTGTATTCTTTATCTCAATGGTTTTCAAACCTGTCCTCAGGCCTCTCCAACAGGTTAGATTTTCAGGTTTACTTTGGATGAGAGCAGGTAAAATAACCATCAATCATCAGCTGATTATATCACCTGTGCTCCAGTTCATATATCCACAAAACCTGGCCTGTTGGGGAGGCATATGGACAGGTTTTAAAAACCAGTGCTCTATCTGAATCATGAAAAATAAATAACAAAAATTAGTTTACTGTCCCTGTAATTACCGTCTAGTGGGGTCACTCACTTCTAACTAACTTTCTATATCTAATTTATTACTTTTGTTTTATCTTTTGAGTATACATTTTTTTTTATTATTAGAGTGCATAAACGTTTAGATGTTCAAAATAATATTTAATATTTGACTTATTTTCATAAGCAGGTTTAACTAAGACTTTACATTTTAAGAAAGCAAAATTTAACAATGAATGGAATCATTAAATAACATAAATTGGGACAAATTATTATCTAATAAAAAATGCAGAGGGATAAATGGATAACATTTAAAACTTTGTTTAATAAATATACATATCAACAAATATCAATGGTTATAAAAATAAAAATAAAAAAACCAAGCCAATGTGGCTATATAAATGTTTAAAAAAAATTGGAAAAAGCGTAAGGCATTTGAATTATTCAAAGAAAATAGTACAGACTCAACATACCATATTTATAAGGAATGTAACAAAGCAAGCAATCAAATTAGCCAAAATTGAAAGTGAAAGATTATTGCAAAGAATTCTAAGTCTAACCCTAAAAGGTTCTTTAAGTAAATAAATAGCAAAAAATCTAAGAAGGACAATATAGGTACATTAAAATGCATGAAGGGTAGCATGATTAACAGTGACAGGGAGAAGGCTAAGTTACTAAACCAGCTCTTTTCTTCAGTGTATACAAGAGAGGAACCAATGGAGGATACTTTGCAAGAAACTAGAACATGCCAGCCCATACTATTAACTGGGTTTATGTTTATGAGGGATATTCAGGAAAAAACTGGATAATATTAAGGTAAATAAAAACTCCAGGCCCAGATGGAATACACACAAGGGGTGTTACAGGAATTTAGCACTATATAAAGCACAAACTAGAGCCCGGAAATCATTCAACTTCTTTATTAAAACATGGTACTGCGGGGCGGAGGCCGGAGGCCAGGCCGGGACCCTGAATGGCTGCATATTCGTAAAAGCTCCGTGCAGCTTTCCCCTCATGGTCACAAATGAAGGACTAAAACCCTAAGTAACGGAACCCATCTTACATCGCAGGTGCCTAAACCTCTGGGGAGCCGGGAAAGCATAATGTGGCACTTGGAAAAGTAACGGCTCATGAACTAGGATCAACGTTTACAGCCTTACTAACATAGGAGACGGCGCCATCTTGGGCCTAAGCACACGCTGCTGTACAACAGAACAGGTCAGCATGACTGGCAGCAGCGTAAGAGACTTGAACCCACCTTAACCGGAATATAGATACCACAAATATCAGCAGGCATTCTCAACAACCTGGTAAGATCTTTCCTTTTGCACACCAACCTGAAACACGAGCGCTAACAACATAAGGGGACATAAATAATACAGACACGCGGGGAAAGCACGGAGCATACCGCCCGCACCTACGTACAACAAAGGCAGTGCTGGAACATAGCTTAACAGATAGCAGCACGTTCAGACATTTTAAGATGGAAAACACACTTACTATATCGCGGCCTGCTACATAGCCCCAAGCGCCTAACACGACATCCTCACCGCACCCTGCAAACAACAAAAGGTATAAGGAGACCACTGTCTGCAGTTACCTCTACAAGGAAACAAGAACCACAAAACACCTTGCCACTTAACCTTACATTCAGCTGGTACCCTTGGCCCTCTGACGCACTTTACATAAATGACATCCAAAACGCCCCCACAAAGGGGAAAAGGCGAGCAAATCAACAATGGCTACATCCACTAACTGAACTCATACTTTAAAGCCATGGATACCACACAGCCATCACAACGCCAACGTCCCCGCATCCAGATAGTGTCTGCAGGAAGAGGACCCCAATACCCCCACAAATGACCCCAGCCTCCCCATAACAAAAGCTGACCTAAAAATCACTCCCAACTAAGAAGACTTTGCAGCCTTTATGACCCAGGTCAGTCAGTTAATAAAAGATAGTTTATCTGAGGGTCAAAAGGGACGTCACGGATCTTGGCAAGTAGGGTATTACAATTAGAAGAGCATGCAGAAGAAATTTCAGACCTATTCAGCTACATAGGCAAGCAAATTCAGCACCAGAATGATGAAAATAAGGCAAATGCAAATGCAGATAGAAGATCTGGATAAACCGAGGAAGACGCCAAAACCTGCGGATCAGAGGAGTATCTGAAAACATCTCAAATGCTGCGCTTCCACAGTTACATTCAAGACCTTTTTAGTTACCTTCTGGACACAAAAGAAAGACTGACATCTCTATAGATAGGATGCATAGAGCCTTAAACCCGAAACCCTCAAACAAGGCACCCCCCAGAGATATCATCCTCCGCTGTCACAATTTTAAAGACAAGGAACAACTATTGGGCTGCAGCCAGAAAGAAGACACCAATCCACAAAAATGGAGATACAAATACAAATATTCGCTGACCTACAGCCGCTGACTCTAGCCAGACGGAGAGAAGTGAAATTCCTCACCACACACTTGAGAGACTGCAATGTACCATACCGATGGGGATTTCCCTTTGCCATCAAAGTTTCCAAAGAAAACAAAGAGTATACATACAAAGACCTAGAAAGATTTGGATTCCTTTTGCTCCCAACTAGATATTCCTCTACCAAAACACATCCCTCAAGCCTTAGAACACACAGAGGATTCTCCAGACGCAACCACCCTCCTCCAAAAACACAGCGCCAAAAAATGTATCACTGTAAATAGAAAAAGAAAAACTGTTTCACCTACCCCCCATTTCTCAGGGACACCACCCACAGATCCACCCTGATTGTCTCCAACAGCATCTTGTATTTACATTTCAAAATGCCCCAACACAGAAGCTAGGGGATCATCACACAGAGACATTGATCCTTTTGGTTGAAAGACTAAGTATTCAGTATCTAGGACTTTCTACTCTTTGTTGCAAATAATCAGTTTCACCCTATTATGACATACATTAGACTTTAACCTTAAATAAAAACTCCTTCAAAACATATTTTAACCTATAGTAGCCAACGGGGGAAAGATAGTGGTATTATAGTGCTACTATTACCCCTCCACTCCTTTATTGCTAGGACACGGAGTATACCCTTGCTCCTGAACTGGTTTTAAACTGTTATTTTACATGTTCTTTAAATATGTTGTTTGTTTGTTGTTCTATTTATGTTACCTTTGTCCACTGTTTAACCTCTGCTCCTCTAATGTGTTCATACAGATCTATGAGTATATACTCTCTCAAGGCAGCGGTATCGGCGCTCTCCCCTGCTCCCATTGGTATGTACAGTATTTCATTATAAAAGGTCTCCACGGCAAAATAAAGCGGCAAGACATGGTAAGAAACACAATTGACACCTCACCCACTAAATACCAGGACCAAAATAAAAATGGCCCATAGACCACTAGTAATAGCCTCCCAAAACGCTAAGGGGTCTCAACTCACCAACAAAGAGATCAGGTTGCACTCCAGTGGTTCACTAACCAGAAAAGCTCAATAGTGTTTGTACAAGAAACACACTTTCCTAAAGCAAACGAACCTAAATTCCACAATAAAAACTTCCCACTCAGCTATCTTAACTCCCATGAAAAAAAGAGAATGGAGTTGGAATCCTCATACACCGATCATTACCTTTTAAACTTCTACATTCCATCCCAGATACAGAAGGCAGGATCCTCATCTTAGTTGGCCTCAAATATAATAGACCTGTTACACTTGGAATGTCTACGCTCCCAATACCCACAAGGCTAAATTCTTTAACAAATTAAAAACAATGGGTGCAAGATGCCGGCAGGGGGGTCATAATCTTGGGCGAGACCTTAACACTACATTAGATCCCACTCTAGACACAACTTCTGCCAACACCAAAACATCGCCTCGCTCCCAATTCAGTATTTAAATGTATCAGACATCTGAGGTTGATAGACACATGGAGATTGCAGCATCCACACAGCGAAACTTTACTTTTTTACTCTTTCCCCTGGGCCATGTATTCAAGAATAGATCACCTTTATCTAGATCAATCACACCTCTCATTACTACTAGACTCAGACATTGTCCCTACAGCTTGGTCAGATCACTCTATGATAACTATCACACTTGAATGGCCAGACACCCCAAAACACCCATTCCTGTGGAGACTGGACGCACAACCTTCTACACCATCCACCAACTATGAAAAAACTGACGTCCACATTGACAGAATACTTCAACATAAACGCAATACCAGAGGACTCGTCCCCTTTATATATGGGACGCTCACAAAGCTGTATATTCGAGGCGAATGCATTAAGCATAAATCATATCTCAAAAAGCAGTTTAACGCACAAACTAAACTCTTTAACAACAAAACTAAACACGCTAGAAATACAACATAAAAATACACCCTCTGACAGTAGCGTTCTACAAAACCTAAAGCACACTAGGAATGAACTCAAACACTACTCTACTCTGTTGCTCAGAGAAAGGGCTTTACAGCTTAGGAAGAAATACCTATATGAGGGAAATCGCTCAGGAAGAATTCTGGCAAATAACCCTCAAAGACAGAACTCACCACACACACATTCATGGACTGCGAACTCCACTCGGGGAGCATATACACGACAGCAAGGCCATTGCTATGCACTTAAAAATTTCTATCATCAGCTATATAACCCTTAAGACTAATGCTTCCACAGAACACACCCTAAAAAATTATAGAATTACATAAATTCAGCCAATCTGAACAAACTTACGCAGGCACAAACAACAGAACCTAGAAAGGCCTATAACTTTAACAGAAATATTTGAAAGCTATCAAAGACCTCCCCACAGGGAAAAGCCCAGGCCCAGATGGTCTAACTAACCTATACTACAAGACATTC
Source organism: Bombina bombina (assembly GCF_027579735.1). Classification (NCBI taxonomy): domain Eukaryota; kingdom Metazoa; phylum Chordata; class Amphibia; order Anura; family Bombinatoridae; genus Bombina; species Bombina bombina. Next base: position 719,862,752 of record NC_069504.1, read on the forward strand.
AAAAATATATTAGCCCCACACTTACTGAAACACTTCAACGCTCTAGATGAGAATAAACCACCTTAGCAACGATCCTTGACAACACACATATCGGTGATCCTAAACCTGACAAATCCCCGGAAGACCCAGCTAACTACAGACCAATTTCACTCCTGAACACTGACATTAAAATTCCTAGGAAAAATTTTGGCAAATCGTTTAAACTCAGTACTGCACGACATAATACACACGGATCAGGTGGGTTTTGTGCCGGGCCGAGAGGCGAGGGACAATACCCTCAGGGCACTGACACTTATTGAATACACAAAATATCACAATATCGAGGCAGTGCTTATAGCCATAGACGCAGAAAAAGCATTCGAACCGGACAGACTGGGCAATTTCTTAAACTAACACTAAAAAACATAGGATTCGGGTACCAAAAATAATAAACACCATTTTCATTCTATATACTCACCCAAGTGCGAAAGTAAAGGTGTAAACGGGATTCTGTCAGATAGGCTCCCAATACACAATGGCACACGCCAAGGTTGTCCCCTATCCCCAATCCTCTTCATACTAATGAATGGAGGTGTTCTCCTCACGAGTACGCCAGAATCAGTGCATTAAGGGGATCTCGATAAATAAACAGGATTACAAAGTCGCGCTGTATGCGGACGATGTCTTGTTCACTGTAACATCCCCGCTAACAACCATCCCAAAGATTCTAACAGAACTTGACGAGTTAGGAAAGTACACCAACTTCCTTGTTAACAAGCAAAAATCCGAGATCCTGAACATTACGTTACCAAGTGCCAAATTTAAATCCCTGTCGACAATCTGCCCGCTTCGTCTTAAATCAGACACCATAAAATACCTAGGGATCCACCTCGCCCCCCAACCAGAAGACATTATTTGACAGAAATTACAATACACTCTTACTCAATACACAACGCGACCTGAAGACATGGGCAAATAAACCACCTATCCTGGTGGGGCAGGATACAAGCCATTAAAATGACCACCACCTACCTAGAATCCTTTATATTTTACAAACCCTTCCACTATATCTGCCTAGCTGGTACATAAACAGATTTCAAAGAAGCCTTAATGCGTTCGTATGGGGGTAAATGCAGACCACGAATCAATAGGAACACGATGTACAGGCTAAATAAAGCTGGAGGTTTAGGGGCTTCCTAGAATAGAAGATTACTACCCTAGCAGTGACACTACAAAGGATACTAGACTGGCATAGAGCACAAGAACGTAAAGTATGGGTCGCATTAGACTCACACATCCTAAAGGCACCTTTGGTACATGCCCTATGTTGGGTGTCCAAAGACCTTAGACCTCCCCAGTGTCGGCATCTTGAAATCCATAAAACACTTTTTAAAATCTGGGATACATAACTTGCTACCAAACCTCACATTACCACTTATAGATCACCACTCTTCCCAATAACTTTAAATATAGAAATGATAGGAGGCCTAGATAAAGTTTCAAAAGATTGACTGAATGGGACTTACGATCCCTCTACTCAAATTTACAGAAGCAGGCAAACTATTAGATAGAGATAAATTGGCAGATCTAGCAGGGGGTAGATTCACCAAATGGCTAAAATACGCCCAACTACAACACTACATACATACTCCCCATTCAAGTCGGATCTGCTGAGAAGGCCCCACTGCTTTCGAACAGATGTGTCATAGCGCATTATACCCAGAGGCACGCTCTCTATATCCCGCAAGCTTCTTATAAACACCCCCACAGACACTCTTCCGTCTTACACAGCTAAATGGCACCTCGACCTCAAAGGCAACATAGACACAGAAAAATGGAATAAAATTTTCAGCTCCCTCAAAAAATCTTCAACATCCCCCGAGATATTAGAACTGAATTTTAAAATCCTTCTCCGCTGGTATCTAACCCCATCAAGTTAGCTAGCATTTACACCCAACACATCCAGCTTATGCTGGCGTGGATGTGGAAAACATGGTAATTTAATCCACATGTGGTGGCATTGCCCAAAAAAAGTCCGTCCACTTTGGAATGCAGTGGAATCCTATTTTAGACGAAGTAATCATACCGAATTTACACTGACCCCACATATTGCCCTATTAAAACGACCTACCCAAAATGACCTGTTGTCTGAAAAAGTTAGTGCTACAGATAGGACTCAACAGTGCAAGAAAACTAATAGAGCGTCACTGAAAAAAACCTAGTACCACTGAGCGAAGTTATGGGGTGGAGGAGGATCAATTTTCCTTTGAGACATATGGCTACTTATTGCCGTAACAAAACCGACACTATACTGAACGCTAAGCTCCTTTGGCAGGAGTAACTGTGAGACTATCTACCCCCTACATCGCACACATACAACATGTTAGTAAATTTAGATCACTAAACAAATAATTATGTTGATATCAAAAACACTCACTTTGAGACCCACTGAGCTTACACCGTGGATAAGACCAACATCCTGGGAGAGGGGAGAGCGCCGAGCCGCCAGAACTGCCATAACCATTTAAACCGTTTGCTTTCATATGAGAGAGATACTTACCTTTGTCAGTGACATCTAGAAAACAGAGAAAGCTTGTTATAAACAACCGGGACTTTGTTTTAATTTCTTTTTTCTATATGTTTAGATTATGTTACTAGTTTAACTATTTTATCTACCTGAAAGAAGCTCAACTAATTACAGATAAAGCCTTAACGTCGATAGCACACCACGATGTCTCAACGTTGGGACACCTTGTTCACTCAACTAGGAAAGAGAATTACTTCTGTGATCACTTTAAAAATTGTATTTGCTGAAAATACTGTAATAATCCTTGGTTTGATGCTTTCTGACTTGTACATTTCTAATTTCTAATAAAAATAATAAATAAAAAAAAAAAAAAAAAACATGGTACTTGCATACAACAGCAAAAACACTCAGGTAGAGCATGAGTTTGGATGGGTAGTGTCCATTACCCGCTGACGAGTTTCGGGCATTCCGCCGTAGTCGTTTGAATTTAGCACTGTTATAGGCAAACCTCTACTCTTAATTTTTCAAGACTCATTATTCTTAGGCATAGCACCCCAGGATTGGCGTAAAGCGGATGTGGTGCCACTCTTCAAAAAGGGAAGCAGGGATGATCAAGGAGGCTATAGACCAGTTAGTCTGACATTAATAGTGGGGAAGATATTTGAAGGAATTATAGGGATTATATTTATGAGAAATAGATCATGTCAAACAAATTTAATTAGATTCTATGAGGAAGTAAAAAATTTAGATAAAGGGGAATCAGTTGATGTGATATACTTATATTTTGTAAAGCATTTGATACAGTGCCACATGAGAGATTAATGCACAAAATTAAGGGACTGGGAATAGCTGGAAATGTTAGTGCATGGATAAATAACTAGATAAAAGATAGGGAGCAATGAGTAGTAGTGACTGGATCATACTCAGATTGGACAAAGGTAATAAGTGGAGTCCCCCAGGGATCAGTACTGGGCCCTGTGCTTTTAATATTTTTATTAATGACTTGGAGCAAGGATTAAATAGCAACATCTCTATTTTTGCAGACGATACTAAATTAAGTGTGGTCATAAGGTCAGAGCAGGATGAACTTTCATTTCAAAGGGATCTGCAAAAATTAGAAGTATGGCAGGTAATTGGAAAATGAGATTTAATACAGGAAAATTGCAAGGTTCTCCATTTTTTGTAAGTAAAAATAAGCAGGCAATGTATTATTTAAATGGTACAAGACTTAGCCAAGAGAGGAGGAAAGGGATTTGGGAGTAGTAGTAGATAACAAGTTGAAGATGGGTGCACAATTCAGGGCAGCAGCTTCAAAGGCTAATAAGATACTAGTAGGTATTAAAAGAGGCATTGATTCAAGGGAGGAAAGCATAATTCTGTCACTATATAAATCCTGGTAAGACCTCACCTTGAGTATGGAGTGCAGTTCTGGGAACAATCGCAAAAAAAAAAGATATTGCAAAACTAGAAAAAGTTTAGAGAAGGGCCATAAAGCTAATAAGGGGAATGGATAATTTAAGCTATGAGGAGAGGCTAGCCAAAACTGTGTCTGTTTTCTCTAGAAAAAAGGCACTTGAGAGGTGACATGATTACTTTATATAAATATATTCAAGGCCCATATACAGAGATGGCAGAAGCTCTGTTTATTCCAAGAAAATTGTTTGTGACAAGAGGTCACAATTTAAGGTTGGAGGAAAGGAGATTTAATCTCCTGCAATGGAAACATTTTTTTGTACTGTAAGAGCAATAAAATTGTGGTACTAATTACCAAAAGGGGTAGTGAATGCCAATACCCTAGATACATTTTAAAATTGTTTGGATTCATTTCTGGCAAATTCATGGATATGATTGCTTGTATTAAATGGGTCACCTTTTAGAGGGATTCATTTAGGCTCAACTGGAGATTTTTGTAAGTATATTAGATTTGTATAGGTTGAACCTCGATGGACTTCAGTCTTTTTTCAACCTCATCTACTTATGTTAATACACTAAAAATAGTGAGACAATGGAAAATTGATCCCTATTTATCTGCCATTTCCAAGGCCCATATTTATCTAAGGTCTGTTGGACCTGATCCGACTGTGTGGATCAGGTCCGACAGACCTCGCTGAATACTGCGAGCAATACACTCGCATATTCAGCATTGCACCAGCAGCTCACAAGAGCTGCTGGTGCAAAGCCACCCCCTGCAGGACTCGCGGCCAATGGGCCGCCAACAGGGGGGTGTCAATCAACCCAATCGTACTCGATCGGGTTGATTTCCGGCGATGTCTGTCCGCCTGCTCAGAGCAGGCGACAGGTTATGGAGCAGCGGTCTTTGTGACCGCTGCTCATAACTGCTGTTTCTGTCGAGCCTGCAGGCTCGCCAGAAACACGGGGCATCAAGCTCCATTCGGAGCTTGATAAATATGCCCCCCAAATGTTAACATTTTTGACATGATAAAATCCTAATAGCACACTTTTATTCTTTGGCAGCATGCACTTTGGTAAAAATACTTATAGTAAAAGATTTAAAGGGGACATATAATTTTGAAATGTGTCATATCACTTGTGGAAAATGGAGATTAAGTATGACTTTATCTCAAAGGTCTACGTGTTTGTGAATGAAATGTTACTAATGGTGTTCCTCAGGGGTCAGTTCTAGTGCCTGTTTTGTTTAACATATTTATCTGTGATATCAGCTAAGGGCTACAGGGGAAAGTGTGTCTGTTTGCAGATGATACAAAAATGTGTAACAGAGTGGATGTTCCAGGGTTGGTAGACAAAATGAGAAGTGATATACAACAATTGGAGGATTGGACAAACGACTGGGATCTAAAGTTTAACACAGCAAAGTGTAAAATAATGCATTTAGGGAAGAAAAATCCAAATGTTAATTACAGACTCAATGACACTTTACTGACTTTTACAGATGAGAAACAGGACTTGGGAATTATTATTTCAGATGATTTAAAACTTAGTAAACAATGTAGTAATGCAGCGAGTAAGGCTAGCAGAATGCTTGGATGTATTGGTAGAGGTATTTGCAGCAGAAATAGTAAGGTTTTTACGCCACTTTATAGATCATTAGTTAGGCCTCATCTTGAGTATTGTGTGCAGTTCTGGAGGCCATATCTTTCAGAAGGATATTAATAAACTTGAATCTGTGCAAAGAGGGCTACCAAAATGGTAAATGGTCTAAAAAATAAAACTTACCAGGATAGGCTCAATGACCTAAATATGTTTAGCTTAGAGGAGATAATGGAAAGAGGTGAAATGATAGCAACTTTCAAGTACGTTAAAGGGTTTAGTAAAACTGAGGCTGTGGGTATTTTACATAAAATGGAAAATTCAAGAACAAGGTAAAGTAATTTGAGGAAGCACTTCTTTACAGAAAGAGTGATTTATTTATGGAATAAACTTCCTCAAGAGGTAGTAATGACAAACACTGTGGGGGACTTTAAAAATGCATGTGACAAGCATTTGTGAAATAATAGGTTTATACCCAAATTAAAGGCAAGCTGCAGTACTACACAATCTGCACAATAAGTAATGGTTCAGTAGAGCAAAGTATGACTAGAAGAATTCTAATGCTTCAGAAAAAATAACACATTAAAGGGACAGTAAACAACTTGAGATTTTTATATAATTGTTTTTATATATGCATACTTAAACAACTTTGTAATACATTTTCATTATTTATTGTTTCACGTAATTTAGCTCTGAAAATTCAGTTTCTAATTATCAGAACTTAAAATGCACCCTACTGACTTTGTAAGGCTAACCCTGCTACATATATGTAACTAACTAGCTTTATCAGACTGTAAAACAAAATAAATAAAAAAATGTTATACTCACTTAATGATAGTGGATAGCTCAGTTGTCTGTGGATTAATGCCCAGATTGGCTTCTCCAAATAAGGCAAATGGAGTTTGGCTATTAAAAAAACTAAATGCAATACAAATTATGTTAATTTGTTTGAAAAATGTTAAGACTTGGCTGCTATGTTATTCTATAGCAACACAACAGTAATGCCTTGTAATCACAAAAGCCCAGATTACAAGTGTAGCAGTATTTAATGCTCCCATCGAGTAGCGATTGTATTATAAGTTGAAAGTAAAAAACTTTTTACTTGCACGATAACCTGATGCACACATAAAGCCGAAGTAGAAGTAGTTCCCTAGTAGAAGTCAATGAAGCAAAAAAAAGTGTGTGGGGGGGGGAAGCTAACACCCTACTCGCGCACAATCCCGACAGCATATTCTCAAGTGCTCTAACCTGACAATAAAATATGAATATTTTACATTCCAACGTTCTTAACATAACAGAATAAGTTCTATTTATTCATAAATACATATTTTATATATATATATATATATATATATATATATATAATATATATATATATATATATATGATGTTTTTTTGCACAAATATATATCTATACATGTACTGTGTGTGTGTGTGTATATATATATATATATATATATATATATACATACACACACACATACATGATTTATATATAGGTATAGATATATACAGATATATATAGGAATATCTAATTAAAAATACAAAGAACATTTTTTGCTATGTGAAGAACATTGGAATGTGAAATATATACAGTAAATACATTATATTGCATAAAGATGATTTTCCATGTTTTCATCTACTTGACTGTAAAGGGCTCCAATGCACTTATATATATGCCTATATATTTGTATACATATGTATTTATGTGTTTATATGTGTATATATGTCTGTAAATACGTATGTACACAAATATAACATAATATATATATATATATATATATATATATATATATATATACACACACACACATACACACATACATAGACATGTATAAATATGTATCTCTATGTTAAAGTCCTTTGCAGACTTGTTTTTTCTAACACCTGAAATCTCATATGCTTGAGCCCTTATAACTTTTCTGTGCAATATTTCTTTTTTGTATATGTTCTGTTAGATGGTGTTATTATGAGTGTAACTGTACTTTGAAATGTATTTTCGATGTGTTTTGTGACACTTTTTGTTTTGCAGCACAGTTAACGAGAGCTCTGAAGACACGCTATCCTGGCGCTCATTAACTTCAATTGTGCTCAAGCAATCGCGTTTACTTTCAATCTTGTAATACGAGCAATACACCTAACGCGTGCAAGCAGACGCAATAAACCCCTTTTTGCTTGCGTGTAACTGTAAGCGCTCCACTCGTAATCTGTCTAAAGGTATTTATACTGTTAACAGCAACCCCTCAAGTGGTGAAGGTTTATATCTAGGCAAGAACTATAGGTAAAGAGGTAATCCCGGTGAGACTGATTACACTGCAGGTAATAGTAGAAGGTACAGATAGCTGGTACACAAATTAACTGATTTCATTTAGTATGCTGAGTATTTAGAACCTCAAAGTGTTTCACATATTAATAGTAAGTATCTAAACAGTTCTAAAACAACAAATATTGTAAATACAAATGTTTATTTAGCAATGAAATATTTACATTTAAAATATTCTTTGATCATCTCTTTCTAAAAAAAAATATAAAGGAAATAAATTATACAATTAAGTAAAATAATCTTTATTAAGACAATTTAAGACAATTATTAATTGTATATTATTCTGTATTTTTTCATGTGACATTACCATTTATACAGATTAAAGCACACTATTTATGTGTGACTAATTATTTATAAAAAAAAATATCATACCTGGTTCCTGGTATTAAAATTTATATTTTTTTTTGACGTTTTAATAATGTACTAAACATAGTATCCTTTGTAGGGGGAGACCGCTCACCTTCTATTAAACTAATATTCCCAGCAACCTTAGCCAGAGTTCCCTGTGGGTTACGGTTGCATTTGATTAAACTTGCCCCCAAAAAGTTCAATTCCCAGCTTATTTGAAACCTCTCACACACTAGCAATTATAAATGAGAAAATATGGATTTAAAAACACATTTGCTACGAAGCTTATTAGCAGTCTAGACAACAAATCAATGCTAATGCAGATCAATTAATTGAATTGTAAGATGATGTTTTGTTTATGTATATTTTAAAAGAAGTAATATTTGTAATATAATTTTAATATTTAACAAGAATAGATTACATTTTATTATAATTTAATTTTAAAGGTAGACTAGAGAGGGAGACGGTTCTATCTGTTGACGAGCACGCTTGACGCAGGCGTGGGAGCTTCGCACCAGGAGGAAAATCTTTTTGGTGCAGCCGATACACAGGATCCTCAGAACAGAGGACAGGTCGGTGAGGCGAGCAAAGCGAAACAGAAGGTGGGATTCCAGAATCCACAGCAGACATACTGGAAGTCTCGTTGCCTGCTCTAATCCAGTGTGTCAGTTTTTCCCTAGGCAGATCGTGCCAAGAGTAGGAAGTAGGATTTAGTAATTATGTGGAGCAATCTGATTGACAGGGCTTGTTTGTCAGTAAGTAAGCTGTTGAATTTATTCTTCCCTGCTCTTCTTTGGTCACACTCAGTAGCCGGGTTATAAATTACCACCGTTAGGGTGGCGTTATAGAACCACTAAAGCACATGTAACACTCTGTGCACCCCAGAGCCTACAAACAGTATAGGGGCTGTGGAACCGTGGGGACTATAGAAATACCCACTGGAAATACAATTTTACCTTCTGCATTAAATCCAACGTCTAAGAAACTCATCTGGATTCTTAGAGTGAAGTTACGTATATTGGTGTTTAAGACAACTAATGAAAGGAAATTCCCCTGAGTTTGCCTTTTTGCTCATACTAATCAACTCAAATAGTGAATTAACCTAAACCTCAAAAGGAGGGGCGGAAAGGGAAACAATGAGGAAATAAAAAGTGGAAATGCAGGGAAATATCTGAACTACCTCCCTCTCTCTATCTCTCCATCTTCATCTGGACACACCAAAGAATCTTTGCCACAGTTCTGCTTGAACACAGCAAGCTGGGGTGCTGTTAAAGGCCCAGCCTGCACTATGTAGCATACTTGAGTGCTGCCGCTCTTGTGAGTACCCTGCAGCTATTCTATTTTTTTTTGCACTCACATTATATGCTATGGATACACACATGTGGTGTTTCTATTTCTGTGTTTTTTCCCCTTTTCTTATGTATCCCTAACACATGAGGACTAGGAGCTTGGGGAGCTGGGCTGCTGTTGAAGGCCCAGCTTACCTTTTGTCCATTGAATCCTGTATCCCAATAAACCTGTGGATATACTAACATACTCTGAGTTCTTTCTTTCCTCATCTCATGTGTATCAGTTGGCACAACTGAGTGCCGTTGGAACATGTGAGTACCCTGCAAGCAGCTGTTTTATCTTCTGTTCTCTCATTATGGATACACACATGTGGCATCTCCCTTCTTTCTCTTTTTTCCTTCTCTAGAACCATGTGAACTTTTTGCTTGCGAAGGACATTATCTCTGGGGTAGTGATCCTCATATGACCAGGAACTACCAGCCACAGGAAAAATCCTTATTCTTGAGACCCTATGAAGACTAGGACTCGTTGATAACTGGGATACTTAAGTATTCTGAAACAAAAATTATCAATCCTAGGATTGATGGAATGTACACTTGTGTAGCACTCTTTCCCTATTTGACAGTGGCAAAGATTGGACAAGATATACAAGTCTGAAGTGGGAGGAGTGCATAGAGATGTATTAAAATATAACCTTTATTGGTAAATTTAAAAAGAACAACAACATACACAGTCTACATACATACTAATTAAAATTACAGGATTGGGTCTGATTAAATTTTATCCGTTTTGCACAGAAAGTTGAAGTGGTTATGACATATATGGAGAAAAAACTTGGACTGATAGTCCTTTTCACGTTATGATATTCTCATTAACTGTACATTGTTTATTAATAACACTTGCGTGGTGTCAGTAAAACTGCTATACTCTGATATTGACTCAATTGCTGGTCTAGTATTGGTAATCGGCTCTAATAAAATAGCATTGGGCTAGCGTAAATTTTATACTGAGCTTATTCTGGCAGATATAGTGTTATTTCTATCACGTAATTCGTGTAATTTTTATTGTAACAAAGTACTTGAACATATGTTTCAATTGTACCACATTGTTTTAATAGTTTATTAATATAAAGAATGTGTACGATATATAATTTGTGGTTAACTATACAAGATAACTGTTTGTTGTACTCTTTGTCTTGTTTTTGCTACAGTTAACACAGTGTTAATAGAATACTGCTCATGTTAGCTAAATGAGGACAATTTCTGTTAAATGTACACTTGTTCGGCTGGCCTTTAGTGTTAGGTGTAAAAACTGTCTTGAGCGTCTTTTTTCGACCAAGCTTGTATTACAATATTTCACCTAAGTGACTTGTATTCCTATTGTCATTATTAGTCACTCACGTTATTGTATTAAAGTTATACTGTATTTATTTCATTTTCAGAGTTATAGCAATTGTGTAAATTTGTTACGGTGCTGCTACAGGATAGCTGCTATTCGTAAAGTTAGCTTAGCTTAGCTAATACTGAAGATTGATTTATTAATACATATTACTGGACTAAATCTTAGACATTTGGAAGGCTAAGTGCTGATCTCAAACTGACAATTTGCGGTATTGTATGTGTAATAATGCTCAGTATTTCTTAACCGCTTGTTTGAATCAACACTAGGCTCTTACTATATGTGCCGGTTCAGTTTCGTAAGGTTAACTTAGCTTGGCTAGTACTAAAGATTAGCTGGTTAATACGTAATGAATATTGTGCATTTTAGAAGGCTAAGTATGGATCTTATATTAACAGTTTGCGGTACTATGTATATATTCTGGATCTTTATTTCTTAGCCGCTTATTTCTAATCAATACTGGGCTCTTACTATAAATGCCGGTTCAGTTCCAATACGTACAGTTAACTTAGCTTAGCTTATACTGTGCTTTAACAAATTAATACGTGTTACCACTCTGTTTTTTAAGCATTTTAGGAGGGTGAGTACTGATCTTAAGCTGACAGTTGGCGGTATTGTGTATATATTGAAGCTCCGTATTTCTTAACCGCTTGTCTGCAATCAACACTAAGCTCTTACCATAAATGCCGATTATGTTTAAGATAACGTTACTGAGTTGTCCCCATTGTGAAATTAATTTAATCAATATTGTGCACAACCACAATTGTTTGAACTATAAAGACCCCCATTCCTGCTTAATAAAAAATGCTAAACGGCATTCAACAAACAATTCCCTAACATGTTTCACCACTAACATGGCTTTTTCAAAGGGTACGGCGCGGCCATAGAAGTGTCTTTTTATTGGCTCGCACTGCTCCTCCTATTGGATCTTATTCAACAAATTAGATGAGTCATTACAACGAACCAATCAAAAAATGAAAGACAGCCTGTATGTATCAAAGAGAAAATGTAATTGGATATGGCTGCCTTCTCATTCCTGTATTGTATATAGATTTCGAGTTTCAATGGGATGTTATAACACTGGGAATATATACGTTTTTTTTTATTATTTTTTGGTATTGTTTGGCAAAAAATGAGAGAGAAAGAACAGAGAACGCTGCAAAAAGCAGGACATTGGTATATCTGTTAGATTATTCATAAGCATTTCATGCAAAGTATATTGTTTATGATTATTTATTTTGACAGATTCAATTTACTGATGAAAGCTATAAATTACTCTGTTTAGATCTTTATAAGGAGATAAGGATATGAACAACTTTGGCAACATTGTTGTAATTTTGAACTACAATATAATTGTCCAAAAAGGGTATACATAAATGCAGGATAGATGAAATACAAAGATAGATTGTTAATTTTAAACAGACATCTAGAAACATTTTAATAAAGTCATAGTGATTGCATTATATGATTTTGCAATTGGACATGTTATTGTATACTATTTACAGGAAACATGTAAAAACTTAGGTTGTCTATAGTAATATCACTGCATACTCGAGTTTTGATGCAGGCAAAAGTGTCTAATGTTTATCATGTATGGTGACACTATAAATTATGTGCTCGAAAATAAGAGTCTTATTTTATTGGCTCAATATGGATCCAAGGATTGTGTGATTTAAGAAGTAATTGTGAATTAATTTCTAAAAAATAATAATAATTATAAATGTGAGTAAGAGGGTCTAAATAATATGCCCTATTTCTTGAAGTGATATTAAGTTGCTTGAATGTGGTTAAAAGATAAATAAATGAATAAATGGAATATAACCTCCATTGTAGTGTGTGAGTGTGAAAAACTAATGAAACAATGAAATTACATGGGTGAAAAATAATAATAATTATTTATCTTCACGGTGATAAGTGATTGGGGGATGCAAGTGAAAGATGAAAAAGGTGTCAAAAACAAGTAGTGGGTTTGGATTCAATCAAAATGATGGTGATTAGTAAGTTGGTTATCTGTGTAAATATTATAATATATTATGAAAAGTATTGTAATAAGTGCTGTACTACACCTACACCTCTTGTAATAAGTTTTACAATAAATCTTATAATTTCCACCATATATATATATTATAGTTTCCACTATAAGATCTTCCTGGTTTTATCAGTTTCTTGTTTCTGTTAAATTCTTTTTGTATTTTTCTACACTATTGTCACCCGCTTTATATCTACAGATATGAGAAATAGTTATTGTGTTCATTTAACCCATTGGGTTGTATAGAATTGAGCAGATAAATCCATCTGCTTTCATGTTGAAGTAAGATTGTTTCTTTGTCTCCACCTCTGATTCCAAGATTAACTTTGTATATGCCAAAGCATTTTAGCCCTTCTGCCTTTCCTTGATGGAATTTATAAAAATGTTGTGCTACTGATGAAATGGTCTTCTTGTTCTTTAAATCTTTGGCTGCATTTCTGATATTTCGCACATGTTCTTGCAGTCTTGTTCGTAATTTCCGTGTCGTCATCCCTACATAGGTTTTGGGACACTTACACTGTAAGGCATAAATTACCCCAGTAGTATTGCAATTAATGAACGATTTAATCAAATATTTTTTGTCAAATCTGTCCGTAATTGATGTTGTTTTTTTCAGAAATTTGCAGCTGATGCAATTCCCACAAGGGTATGAACCATTTTGTATGCCACTACCAGTTGTTCTCTTTTTACGAGTATAATGGCTGGGGCTGACTAGATCTTTCAAATTTTTTGTGCGTCGATAGCTGATGTCTGCTTTGGAACCTATAAATTGATCCAGAGTATTGTCTGCCTGAAGGATGTGCCAGTGTTTATTGATTATTTGAATTATATCCTTGCTCTGTGTATTATACGTCAGCACTAATCTGGTTTTACTGTCATTAGGGCGGTTCTTAGGTTTCAATAAATTCTGGCGTTCTGTTTTTCTTGCTCTATCTTTTGCTTTTTTGATTAGAGATTTACTGTACCCCCTCTGGCTAAGGCGATCTGTTTTTTCTTGTTCTCTAATTTTATACAGATCAGGCTCTGAACAGTTTCTTTTGACTCGTAGGAATTCTCCTGTTGGTAGGGATTTGATTGTACACGGTGCATGTGCGCTTGTATTATACAGGATGGTATTGGTGGCTGTTTTCTTTCTGTATAAATCAGTTCCCAACATGCCATTACTTTTTTTAAAGATTCTCAAATCTAGAAAAGATATTTCAGTCTGGCTGCATTCATAAGTCAGTTTGATATTTAGCCTGTTTTGGTTTAGAATCTTTAGAAACCTGTCCAATTTTTCTTTGGGTCCTTCCCAAATTAAGAGAATGTCATCTATATATCTTAGCCAGAGGGGGATATGTTTGGTATAGTCATCATTATCATCAACAAAGACAGTGTTGTGCTCCCACCAACCTAAAAATAGGTTGGCGTACGTGGGTGCACATGCTGTCCCCATGGCTGTCCCCCTTGTTTGCAGATAGAATTGGTCATTGAAGACAAAGTAGTTCTTTTTGAGCACAAATTCAAGTAATTTCATCACAAATTTATTGTGATTATCATCCTCTTCTGTTTCTAGATTAAGGTAGTATTGAACTGCTTCCAGCCCTAATTCATGTTGAATACTTGTATAAAGGGCCTCTACATCGGCGGTGACAAGCCAAGATGTGGGTCCTAATTGGATGTCTTGTAACTGCTGAAGTGTCTCCATTGTGTCTTTTATATATGAAGGAATCTCTGTTAGAAATTCTCTTAATCGCTGGTCAATATATTTACTTGCTTTTTCTGTAAAATTTTCATTACCAGACACTATGGGACGGCCTGGAGGGTGTTTGGCATTTTTATGTACCTTGGGGATCATATAGAAGGTGGCTATTTTCGGATGGTTTACAGTCAAGAATTTCTTCTCTTTTTCACTGATGGTTTTGTTCATCTTGGCTTGAGTAATGACATCCTTATATTGTGTGAGAAACTGTTCCGTTGGATTACTCCACAGTTTTTTATAACATGTTTCATTAGTTAGTTGTAAATTAGCCTCTTTTAAATACATCTCTCTAGGCCAGAGAACAATGTTCCCACCTTTGTCCGCTTGGCGGATTATGATGTCATCCCATTGTTGAATTTCGGCTAAAGCACGTTTTTCACCTTTATTTAGATTTGTTGGGGGGATTTGATTTGTAAATTTGATATCTCTTTGCAGACAATATTATTCAAGATTTGAACACTTGGGCTCATAGAGGATTTTGGTATGTATTTGGATTTATTGATTAGGCTGTTGCGCCAATTTGTGCCGCCATCTGTTTCATTTTCTTTTAGTAGATCTCCCAAGTCCTGTAATACTGTTAGATCCTCTATTGTCCATTGATTTTCTAATTTTGGTTCTTGCTGATTTTTTATGTCTGTGTATTGTTTACGTAACAATAATTTTCTTAGAAACAATTGTATATCTTTAATATTTTCAAACTTGTCAAGAGATGTATTCGGACAAAAAGATAACCCTTTAGATAATAGAGATAGATGGTCTTCTGACAACATTTTGTTAGATAGATTTAACACTTTCATTGTTTCAGTTTGATTTTGGAGAAAGGACTGGGGCTCCTTTTGTAAGGTTTGTTGCTGTGTCTGGTGTCTCTGACACTCCTGGTTCTTGTTACTTTTTTGTTTGCCCCCCCTACCTCTTCTGGTGGGTCTGGATTTATGTTGGTACCTTCCTCTAAAAAACCTTTCCTCTTTCTATTTTCTGATTGTGCTGGGGCAGAGGTAGTAGGTCGCTCTGGAGTTGCTTCCTCAATAGGGTTATCAGATTCTTCACCTTCTGTCTCTGTATCACTTTGTATGATGGTTACTTTTTGACGGTTTGTAGTGGTGTTAGAATTGAATTTTCTTCTCCATCTGTATACCCTATTATTTTGAAAATCTTCAACATCTCTGTTAAGTATTCTGTCTATTTCATCTAGACTTCCTTGTTACCTTGTTGAAGAATTTAAATGTAGTATTCCTACTTTTGTTCAAGTATTATATATTTGTAGATATATCAAACATTTAACACTACCTGAGCTATATACAGTATTAACTAGGAGGTCATTGTGATACAAATATTGGGTGAACCTTAGGAATTGAATAAGCAATGAAAAGGGATAACACTTAGAAGTATAACCTTTAGTACACCAACACAGGTATGAGGGACGCATTAATAAAATGGTGTTAGGGGCCCTAAGAATAGAATAGTTCATAGGTAAACTTAGGACTGTAAGGGAAAATAACCTTCTTCCTTCTCCCTCTTTAATAAGTTTGGGGTAAAATTCCTCTTAGTATAAATACGCTTGTTTTATCATCGCTCTGATTGGGATATTAAGTATTATGAATAGCCCTTAACTAATTTTGGTTTCACTGTTTGGTTACTTTGCTGTTATAAAAGAATCTGTCTCATTTATTGAGACTTATAGGGGAGTGTAATAATTAACTAGCAAAATTAGGTACCTCTGATTGCTCACTTTAGTAGATACATAAGAATTCACTTCACTTACTAATATTTATAAGGAGACTGTAATAGTCTATCTTCATGATTATATGGAAAAATAATCTTCCCTTTCCCCCCCCCCCCCCCCCCCTTCCTTCTTTTTTTAAAGTCTGGGACAAAATACCTCCTAGTATAAACACCTTGTTATTACTACTGGTCTGATGCGATATTGAGTAGTAGGTAAAAAGTGTGTTAGTGATCTTTTGCAAATTTTGAATCACTGTTTGATTATTGTGCTGATACTCAAGAATTTGTCTCACTTACTCACACTTACAGGGGGAGTGTAATAATCAATTTCTAGAATTAGCATTATAAGTATTTCTTATTGGGGTTTTTTTATTATTATTATTATTATTAGAAAAAGAAAAAACTCTTCCAAAGTAGCTTTAGTTGAACAGCGGGAAACGAATCTTGAAGATAGAGATATTGAAAAAGATTAGGATATTACAGGAATGCTCAAGCAAATGAAATTTTTAAGTAATAAAGTTGAAGATCTTGAAAATAGATCACGAAGAAATAATGTAAGAGTTATTGGAATATCAGAAACTCTAGCAGAGAAAGAATTCCTGCATTTTGCTGCAGTGCAGCTTCCTTCGCTCTTAAAAATCTCAGATATTAATCAACCTATCCTAGTGGAACGTGCTCATAGGATTGGTATGTTCAGAAATCAGGATGAGTTAAATGACAAACCTAGACCTGTAATTATAAAATATTAAAATTTCCAAGATAAGATAAAAGTTTTACAGACATACAGAACTCAAAAAAATTAGTTTTTATCAGAATAAAAAATTCTTAATTTTTCAGGATTTTTCTTACAAAACGTCTAGCAAAAGGAGACTGTGTGCACCAATATGTACCCATTTAATACAAGATGGAAGAATAGCTAAACTATTATATCCTGCTAGAATTAGCATAAAAACTAAGGAAGGCTTCAAGATTTTTGATACCCCCAAGAGGTACAGAGTTTCCTGAGGGATGAAGTTAAGTAATACTTGAAGCCATAGAACTGGGGAACCAGGCTAAATTAAATTTAGCATTAACAAAACTAGACATAATGAAAGAGATGGATAATAGAAGTACATTTAGAGCTGTTTTTAATCTCTTGGGGGGGTTTTTTTGTTTTGTTTTTCTTTCCTCTTTCTTCTTTCCTCGTTGGTTAGCCCTAGGGACACAGTAAAATATATACTCTTGGGCTTGTTTTTCTATAAAATGTGGGATGTATCATTTTGGGTCTTGGAATGTGTGGGGGTTTACATCCCCTATCAAGAGGAAATCGGTATTACAACATTTAAATAAATTGAAAGTTGATATAGGATTTTTACAAGAAATACATTTGGATGAAATAGAAAGCCAAAAGTTGAAATGGGGTTGGGTGGGAGAGGTTGTGTTTGACCCTGGTGTTTGTAGGAAGAGGGGAGTGGCAATACTCTTCAGGAAAAATCTGCAATATCAAATTCTTAGGAAAGAAGTGGATGGACAGGGCAGGTTTATCATATTAGAAGTTGATTTGGGCAACAGAAGAGTGGTGTTATGTAATGTATACAGTCCTAATGAAAAGAGAGGCTCTTTTTGGAAACTAATTCAAGCTAAGCTATTAGAATTTGATAAGAATATTATCATAGGGGGTGATTTTAATATGACCTCATCATGGCAATTAGATAGAAAGCGAAATAGGAAGAGGGATTTACCTTTAAATAGGGACGCTAAAGTATTTAAGGCTCTTTATTATAACCTTGATTTAATAGACATTTGGAGAAACGCCCACCCAGATATCCAAGAATTTAAATGTATTTCTAAGACATATAAATCTCTGTCACGTATTGACATGTTTTTAACTAGTTAAAATGTATTCTCTATAGTTCAAAAGGAGTCAATTACGCCAATTACCATTTCTGATCATGCCCCTATATTGCTTTCTTTAGTAATTAACCCAATAAATCAGCTGAATAATAAAAAAAAAATTCCCCTACGTATTTATATAACAATTTAAATTTTTCGCAATTTCCTGATTAGCAAATGGGACGAATATTACAGCAGAAATAAATCCTCAGTAGACAATGTGGAGATGATTGTGCAAGTTTTTAAGGCATTAATAAGGAATAAAATGCTAGCCTTTTTAGTTAAAATGAAAAGGAAAAATAATAATTTTTGGATTCAACTCACGAATCAGATTATCAATAAATATAAGCAATATCTGCAGCATAATAGTAGCAACGAAAATTGGAAACGATATTTAGACGTAAAAGAGCAAAGAGACTCCTTTTGCTTTCAAAGGGAAGCTCAATCTGAGCTAAAGAGAAAAAATAAATACATGTCTTTTGGTAACAAAATAGGGAAATATTTAGCAAAACAAAAAAACTGGATCACATCTATTAAAATGAAAGATAAAATGTTAAACCAACCACGTAATATTGTACGAGAATTTCACCATTATTTTAAATATCTATATGCTAATAAAGAAGTAGATTATCAAAAGAAAGATATATTTTGGGAAAATACTAGACTCCCCCAAATATTGAGCGAAGAGTTCGAAACTCTTAACTCTCCAATTTCAGATGATGAAATTAAATCAGCTATAATTGTACAAAATTTTAGATGATAAAATTATTCCTATATTGGAGAAAATATTTAACTCTTTTTTTTTATAGAGGGAAAGAACACATCTAGATACTTCAATGAATCTAGAAGAGTGTTGATTCTAAAACAAGGAAAAGATTCTAATTTAATGGACTCTTACAGGCCCATTTCCCTTTTAAAAGTGGATTACAAAGTTTTAACACAAATTCTAGCTACAAAACTTCAAGGGGTTATCACCACTCTTGTTCATCCAGATCAAACAGGCTTCATCAAAGGAAGAACATTAATATCTAATATTAGGAAGCTGGAGATAGTGTTAAATTATTGTGATATAGCTCATAGGGAAAAAACTTTTTTGGGGAGAGACGCAGCTATTATAACTTTGGACACACTGAAAGCATTCGACTCCCTGATATGGAATCATATGTTCACCACTATTAGGAGGTTTGGAATCGTAGGCAATTTTTTCAATATGATCTCATTACTATACACTTCTCCATTATCTGCCATAGTTATTAATTTAAAATTGTCAGAGAGTTTTATCCTACAGCGAGGAACACGTCAGGGGTGCCCCATCTCACCTCTTCTTTTTAATTTAGCATTGGAACCTCTAGCCATTCACTTTAGGAACAATACCAAGGGAATCATTATAGATAAGTATAAGATCCAGCAAGCTATATATGCTGATGACCTATTGTTTTTTTCACAAAATCTCCAAAATAATTTACCATTAATTATTAAGGTTTTAGATGATTTCCAAACCTTTTCAGGTTTTAGCATTAATAAAGATAAGAAGGAAAAAATATGGCTGATTAAGCATAGGAACTCCCCCCAAACCCCATTTAAAGAAGCAAAAGAAAATATTTCATATTTGGGGTTAAAATTCTCACGAGAACCAAAAAATTGGTACATTGATTATATCTCTTAAGAGGGATATCGGTAGATGGATGAATCTGCCCCTATCACTTGGAGGCAGAATCCACTTAATCAAAATGGTTATCCTTCCTAGATTTTTATATACATTCCAGTTCCTCCCACTTATAGTACAGAAGAAAGATATTGTTATAATTAATAAACTTATTAGACAATTTATCTGGAAGAACAAAAGGCCTAGAATAGCCATGAACCGTCCATTTGCTCTTAAAAAGGGTTTTGGAATTGTAATACGAGATCTTGAATGCTATAATATAGCGATAAATGATAAATATATATTCAATTGGTTTTTAGAGTTAGGACATTTTTCAATTTATGAAGTAGAAGAAGGGTTGGTAGCGCCTTTCTCACTAAAAGCCATTGTTCATATGCCTACAAATACAATACCTAAAAAAAATTGACAATTATTAGTCATAGAACAACCAATACGAGCTTGGCACAAGATACGTGCAAAATTAGGTATTAATTATAGGATATCCTCTTTTTTAACTATTAGAGGAAACCCAGATTTCTCTGAGGGAAATGACTCAGCAAGATTTGAAAAATGGTCCCAGGTGGGAATAAAATTTATGGTTCAGTTAATTATTATAGAAGATAGTAAAGTAAAAACTTTTGATGAATGTAAGAGGGAGTTTGGGATCTCAAACCAACAATTTTTTTCATATTTACAATTACGACATTATGCAGACCAGTTACTGAAACTGAGGGATCTAGATTGGGAAAACACAGTTATATAACATAATTTATCGTTATTTAGGCGAGGGAATCTATCTATTTCCAGTATATATTAGTCTTTATTAAATTCTCAGAATTATAGCAACATTAGATATCTCAAGCATAAATGAGGTGAAGATGTTCAAAATCAAAACAAGACTGATTTAATGATGCGTTCTTTACTTAGGGCAGCCAAAGCTATGAAGGCGGAGTACTTTAGAGAACAGCAAATTAAGATATTGTATCAATCCTTTATCACTCCCAAATACTTTTCTCATTGGGCAACTGAGAGTGATAAATTATCTTGTAGAAAATGTAAATTTAGCTTGGCAGATATAATTCATTGTTTTTGGTTTTGTCCAATAATCCAAAGGTTTTGGGGGGAAAAAGAATCATTTTTGGGCATCAAAGATGCTGAATCAATATATTCAAGTGTCCAAACATAATGTGTTTTTCTTTACAACTTAAGGAAGTTGGCAAAAATACCTTGTTACTGAATACAGCTATTCTCCTTGGAAAGAAATTAATTTTAAAATATTGGCAAACTTAGAAAGAACCTACATTTTCAGAATTCAAGAATTAGCTATTCTATATGAGTTATTTCTAGAATACGTTAAAGTACACGCGGAAATCGAAAGTAACATAAAAACTTTTTTAAGCAAAATGGAAAGAATACATCAGGTCTTTAGATATTATTATACAAAGATCAGTTATTCTTCCATTTAAAAACTATATTTTCATATTGGAATCAAATTTGAGAGGAGAATGACTGTACCCTGGGGCTGACCAGTGATTTCTATATTAGTATATATTTTCCCCTTTTTTTTTCTTTTTTTGGTAGAATAGGAGAGGGAGAGAAGAATGAAGAATAATATAATTAATAGCAGGATTAAGTATGGCATTGTATAAATATGTAATTTCATATATGTATATGTGATGTATAAATTCGGATAAAACGGAAAAAAGAAAAGGAGCTGGCTTATGAACAAAAAGGGATGCTGCGACTCCCAACTTTGTATTTTTCTTTTATATTTTTAAATAAAGCTGTTTTTTAAAATAAAAATGTTTAAAGGTAGACTGAGAAGCAGTTTATATAGATAGTGTGGTTATATAAATTCTAAAGAGCATATAAAGGGACATGAAACAATTTTTTTTTTCTTTCATGATTTAGAAAGCGTATGCAATTTTAAGAAACGTTCCAATTTACTTCTACTGTGTAATTTGCTTCACTCTCTTGATATCATTTGTTGAAAAGCATATCTGAATAGGCTCAGTAGCTGCTGCTTGGTGGCTGCATATAGATGCCTCGTGTGATTGGCTCACCTATGTGCATTGCTATTTATTTAACAAAGGATATCTAAAGAATGAAGCAAATTAGATAATATAAGTAAATTGGAATGTTGTTTAAAATTGTATTCTCTATCTGAATCATGAAAGAAAACATTTGGGTTTCATGTCCCTTTAAGGTTAACTATTTTGTGTTAAAAAAAGTAATTTAAAGGGAAAAACGCTTGAATTTTATTAATACCTTTCTAAGGGCTGGGTTTTAAAATTATGAGATAACTTGCTAATAAAAACAAAAAAACTTTTCTTTCATATAGATGGTGAGAGTCCACTAGCTAGTTACTGATGCTATATATATATTCCCACCAGGAGGGGCAAAGTTTCCCAAACCTCAAATGCCTATAAATACACCTCCCACCTCACTCATACCTTAGTTTTAAAAACTTTGCCTCCTTAGGAGGTGGTGAAGCAAGATGTGCTCGATTTCTTCAGTGAAAGGCGCTTCTTAGCATATTGAAGCCCAGTTCCTCTCTAAGTGCAGTGTTTGTCTGAGGGATGTGAAGTGAATATTGCCTGATGACACCATGTTTTTGCCTATGCAAAAGCTATTCATAAGGCTCTTTGTAAATCGGTCGCAGGGATTCATCTGCTACCTCCCTTTATAGATCGACAATATACTCTTGTACCATTACCTCTGCTGATATGTTTCAATACTGGTTTGGCTGTCTGCTATATGTGGATGGGTGTCTTAAAGGTAAGTATGAAAATGTATCTTTTTTAACAAAGACACTCTCAGCTATGGATTAGGCACTTTTTAAGTAAGTAAGTTGTTATACATTGTTTATATATATGCCTTGCGTCAGTTGTTTAGTGCTCCTTATATATTATAGCTGTTTGAGTTTGAAACATATCTAAGCATGTCTTAGCATGTCTTGGCATGTCTTTAAAAAAAAAAAAGGCATGTCTTGACATGTCTGGGGATAAACCTCCACCCCAAATCGCCCTGTGTTTTCATTTTTGTTTGTTAGAAAGCTATATGCAGCACTTGTTATATCACTGCTTATTTCAATGCTTCCTTTTTATATATTAGCATTGTTTCCCACTCTCTCAAGTGTGCTATATATAGGAGCATAGATATAAAATTGCAAACTATTTATTTTTTAATTTTTTTGTTTTTCTTCAACAATGTCTCAAACTGAACCTGCCTCAGAAGTTACCATAGAAACTAAGCTGCATGAACATATTTCTACAAAAAGATAACTGTGTTTGTTGTTAAAGGCTGATCTAATTTCTTCAGCTCAATTATGCGGCTATAGTTTTAATATTTTGTTACATTTTGACAATATTTCTATGAGTATAAATGCTATAACTGTTAATAATTCCCAGTCTAATGCAAAGGGCATTTCTGCAGCAATAAAATATTTTATTATGACAGCCATAGAGAAGGCTATGGGGCATATTTATCAAGCTGCTTCATAACAGAAGTTATGAAGCAGAGGTCTAAAGACCGCTACTCCATAACTTTTCCTTTTTTAACTGCTCTGAGGCGGTGGACAGAAATCAACCCCCTGCTAGCGGCCTGTGCAATGCCTGCAGGGGGCGGCATTGAACCAGCAGTTCACAAGAACTGCTGGTGCAATGATAAATATCGACAGTGTATGCTGTCTGCATTTATCGATGTGCGGCAGACATGATACGCTACTTCGTATCATGCCTGCTCACACATTGATAAATATGTCCCTATGTCTGCTATTCTGCCTTCAAATAAATGTAAAATGGTTTTGCATTATGTTCTTAAATCTAGTGAATTTTGTACTGACCGACAGCATACTGGCATATCTTCTACTAATGGGAGTTCCTCTGATTCGGAGGATCTTACATCAGAGACAGAGATTGACAAATCTTCTTTTTTGTTTAAAATGTAATATATTTGTCCTATGTTTAAGGAAGTATTATTTACTTTAGGGATTGAGGAGCCTAAAACTGTTAGACCTAGTAATGGTTTAAATTCTGTATTTAAGACTACTGTTATTACTCCTAAAGTATTTTCTATACCAGACACTATCTCTAATCTCATTGCTAAAGAATGGTCTAAGCCTGGTACTTCTTTTAATCTTTCTTCTAGGTTTAAAAAATTGTATCCTTTGCCTATTGCTAATTTTGACTTTGGGAAACAGTCCGTAAAGTTGATAGGACTATTTTCACTCTTGCCAAAGGTACTACCATTCCTATAGAAGACAGCACTTCTTTTTAAAACCTTTAGATAGAATACTTGAATCTTATGTTAGAAGGGCATATTTGCATACTGGTTATAGTCTTAGACCAGTTATATCTATCGCTGATGTTGCTGCTGGTTGGACAGTTTAGCTCAGCAGTTGTCTTTAGACCCAGAATTATCTAACAATATTCTCTTACTTCAACATGCAAATCATTTTATTTGCGATGCTATCTTTTGATGTTGTAAAACTTAACATTAAATCTTTGTCTTTAGCTGTTCTGACTAGAAGAGCTTTATGGCTTACATCTTGGAATTATGACATGGTATCTATACAAGATTGCTATCTCTTTCTTTTCAAGGTAAAGAATCTTTTTGGTTCTCAATTGGATTCTATTATTTCCACTATCACTGGGGGAAAGGGAGTTTTTCTGCCCCAAGACATGAATCTAAGGGTAAATTTAAAGCTCCCAATAGTTTTAATTCCTTTTGTGAGATTAGAGAACAGACAACCACTCCTTCCCCTAAGGCCTTTGGCTCTAATTGGAGACAATCTCCGAAACTGAATAAATCCAAGCCTTATAAGAAACCAAATCCTACCCCTAAACCTCCATGAAGGTGCAGCTCTCAAGCCAGTTCTTCTGGTAGAGGCAGACTAAAGCTATTTCAAAGAGTTTGGACAGACTCTGTCCAAAATCAGTGGATTCAAAATAAAATTTCTCAGGGGTATCGAATTGGATTCAAAATAAGACCTCCCGTGGGAAGATTCTTTCTTACCCATGTACCAAAAAGCCCAATTAAAGCTCAAGCCTTTCTGAAATGTGTTTCAGATCTAGAACTTTTAGGGGTAATTGTCCCAGTTCCACAGTAGGAACAAGGTTTGGGTTTTTATTCAAATCTATTCATTGTACCAAAGAAGGAAAATTCTTTTAGACCAATTTTCAAGATGTGACTATAAGGACTATTCTGACTTTTGTTCAGCAAGGTCACTTCATGTCCACAATAGACTTACAGGACTCTTTCCTTTACATTCCGATTCATCCAGATCACTATCGATTTCTGAGATTCTCTTTTCTAAACAAGCATTACTAATTTATTGCTCTTCCGTTTGGCCTTGCAACAGCACCAAGAATATTCTCAAGAGTTTTAGGTGCCCTTATATCGGTAATCAGAGAGTATTGCAGTGTTTCCTTATTTGGACGATATCTTGGTACTAGCTCAATCTTTTCATTTAGCGGAATCTCACACAAAACAACGTCTGTTGTTTCTTCAAAGACATGGTTGGAAGATCAATTTACCAAAGAGTTTTTTGATTCCTCAGACAAAGGTCACCTTTTTAGGTTTCCAGATATATTCAGTGCCCATGACACTATCCCTAAAGGAAAAGAGAAGTTTGAAATTGGTTTCAGCTTGTCTAAACCTTCAGTCTCTATCATTCCCTTCAGTGGCTATGCATGTTGCACCATTGGTGCAGGAATTATACTCAGATATCACAACTGATATACTTAAATTCTAACACTCAACTCTCTCTGACTTGGTGGTTAAACCATCACCTTATTGTTCAAGGGACCACCTTTGTTCATCCTACCTGGACTGTGACCACAACAGATGCAAGTCTCACAGGTTGGGGAACTGTTTGGGGGTCTCTGACAGCACAAGGAGTTTGGAATTCTCGAGAGGTGAGGTTATCAATCAATATCTTTATCAATGTCTGTCCGACATGATACGCTGTATCGTATCATGTCTGATAGACATTGCTGAATGCTGACAGCATATGCTGTTGGCATTTAACATTGAACAAGCAGTTCACCAGAACTGCTTGCGCAATGCCGCCCCCTGCAGATTTGCAGGGGTGTCAATCAACCAGATAGTATAGGATTGGGCGGATTGCAGACCGCAGTCTCAGAGGCAGCGGACCAGTTGTGGAGCAGCGTTCTTAAGCCATTCAAGCCATTCGGAGCTTGATAATTCGGCCCCATAGCCTCTATTAAAGAGAGAATTGTATATTCGGTTTAAAACAGACAATGTCACAACAGTGGCATATGTCAATCATCAAGGTGGGACTCTCAGTCCCCTAGCAATGAAAGACGTATCTCTTATACTTTCTTGGGCAGAATCCAACTCTTGTCTAATCACTGCAATTGATATACCAGGTGTGGACAATTGGGAAGCAGATTATCTAAGCAGTCAGACTCTACATCCAGTGGAGTGGTCTCTCCATCCAGATGTGTTCTATCAGATTGTGCAGATGTGGGGTCTTTCAGGCATAGATCTGATGGTCTCTCATCTAAACAAGAAACTTCCCAGATACCTCTCCAGGTCCAGGGATCCTCAAGCGGAATTGATGGATGCTCTAGGAGTTCCATGGTTTTACCAACCTGCCTACATTTTTCCACCTCTGGTTCTTCTTCCAAGAGTGATCTCAAAGATCATAATGAAACAATCTTATGTGTTTCTGATAGCACCAGCATGGCCTCACAGGTTCTGGTATGTGGACCTTGTCCGAATGTCCAGTTGTCAATCTTGATCACTTCCTCTAAGACTAGACCTTCTATCTCAAGGCCCTTTTTTCCATCCGGATCTCAAATCTCTAAATTTGAAGGCATGGAAATTGAATTCTTGGTCCTTAGTCATAGAGGTTTCTCTGACTCTGTGACTAACACTATGATACAGGCTTGTAAGCCTAGTTCAAGGAAAATATATCACAAGGTTTGGAAAACCTATATTTCATGGTGTTACACTCATAATTATTCTTGGCATTCTTTTAGAATTCCTAGGATTCTACAGTTTCTTCGGGATGGTTTGGATAAAGGTTTGTCTGCCAATACTTTGAAAGGACAAATATCTGCTCTTTCTGTTTTATTTCACAGAAAGATTGCTAATCTTCCTGATGTTCACTGTTTCATACAGGCTTTGACTCGTATCAAACCTGTTATTAAATCTATCTCTCCTCCTTGGGGTCTAAATTTGGTATTAAAGACTTTACATGCTCCTCATTTTGAGCCTATGCATTCTTTGGACATTAAACTACTTTTTTGGAAAAAGTTATTTCTCTTGACTATCTCTTCTGCTAGAAGAGTTTCTGAATTGTCTGCTCTCTCTTGCGAGTCTCCTTATCTGATTTTCCATCAAGATAAAGATGCTTTGCGGACTTCGTTTAAATTTTTGCCTAAAGTTGTAAATTCTAACAACATTAATATGGAAATTATTGTTCCTTACTTGTGTCCTTATCCTAAGAATACTTTTGAAAGGTCTTTACATTCTTTGGATGTGGTAAGAGCTTTGAAATATTATGTTGAGACTACTAAAGATTTCAGAAAGACTTCTAGCCTATTTGTTATTTTTTTCTAGTTCCAGAAAAGGTCAGAAAGTCTTTGCATTTCTTTGGTATCTTGGTTGAAACTTCTGATTCACAAAGCTTATTTGGAGGCGGGACAGTCTCCACCTCAAAGAATAACAGCTCATTCTACAAGATTAGTTGCCACATCTTGGGTTTTCAAGTATGAAACTTCAGTTAATCAAATGGGCAAAACAGCCACTTGGTCTTCTTTGCAGACATTTACTAAATGTTTCCATTTTGATGTTTTTACTTCTTCGGAAGCAGCTTTTGGTAGAAAGGTTCTTCAGGCAGCTGTCTCAGTTTGATTCTAGTGCCTATGATTTAAGTTTTTTGAATTTTTAAGAAAACTTAATTATTATTTTAGATTTTTATGTCTCAGCGGAAATAGCTGTCCACATCTTGGGTATTATATCCAATTAGTTACTAGCTCATGGACTCTCACCACCTATATGAAAGAAAACATAATTTATGTAAGAACTTACCTGATAAATTAATTTCTTTCATGGAGTTGAGAGTCCACGAGACCCACCCATTTTTTGGGGGTTATGATTTTTTTGTAAAAAGCACATTATTTATCCTGTTCCCCTTTTTTATGCTTTTACGCCTTAAACACTTCACCTAAAAAACAATTTAAAAGGGAAAACTCTTATTACAGGGGTTCAAGAACAGTGGGAATTTTTGAAGGGTGCCATTTTAGATGCAACCGCATACTGATTAGACATGTCTGTAAAAGTAAAAGAAAGCGGGAACCAATTTGGTTTTCCAAAGAAGTAGCAGATGCTGTAAAGACAAAAAATATAGCTTATAAAAATTACAGACACACACAATCAGATGATGATATGAAAATATGGAGACGTTAACAAAAAAAGACTAAGCAGTTAATTAGGAAGGTTAAAGCTCATGCAGAAGAGAAGATAGCACAGTCAGTAAAACATGGGGACAAAACATTCTTTAGATATATCAGTGAAAGAAGAAAAAATAAGGTAGGAATAGTAAAATTTAAATCAGTTGATGGTAGAGTAATAGGAGATAAGCAAATTGCAGACTGTATCAATGATTACTTCTGTTATGTTTTCACAAAAGATTGTGAAGATAGAATATCTACATTAAGGGATACTACGAAAAATAGAAACAAGCTTAACACTAATCATTTTACAGAGGATGAGGTTTTGTTAGCATTATCAAAAATAAATGTTAAAAAGGCAGTGGTTCCTGATAATATTCACCCAAGGGTTTTAAAAGAACTTCAATCAGTGCTAACTGCCCCGCCATTAACTGATCTGTTTAATCAGTCACTATTAACAGATGCTGTCCCAGATTATTGGAGAATAGCAAATGTAATACCTCTTCATAAAAAGGTCAGTAGGGAAGAATCTGGGAACTACAGGCCAGTTAGTTTAACTTCAATAGTAGGGAATTAATGGAAAGCCTCTTAAAATAAATAATTATGACTTACATAAAGACAAACAATTTAGAGGACCAAAATCTGCATGGTTTTACTTCAGGGAGATCATGTCAGACTAATCTAATTGACAAGGGTGTAACAAAAGTATTAGACAAGGGTGGAGCAGTTGATGTAGCATATCTAGATTTCAGCAAAGCATTTGACACCGTCCCACACAATAAACTAATTCACAAACTCTATCTCTTTGGTCTAGACTCAAAAATCGTGAACTGGGTGAAATGCTGGCTTAAGGACAGAAAGCAAAGTGTCTTAGTAAATGGAGTTCATTCAGCAGAGGTGGCTGTTACTAGTGGTGTTCCTCAGTGGTCAGTTCTGGGGCCTTTTTGTTTAACATATTTATCTGTGATATCAGCAAAGGGCTACATGGGAAAGTATGTCTGTTTGCAGATAATACAAAAAATTGTAACAGAGTGGATGTTCCAGGGGGGTAGAGAAAATGAGAAGTGATATACAGCAATTGGAGGATTGGACAAACAACTGGGATCTAAAATTTAACACAGCAAAGTGTAAAATAATGCATTTAGGGAAGAAAAATAAAAATGTTAATTACACACTCAATCACACACTGATTGTTACAGATGAGGAACAGGACTTGGGAATTATTCTTTCAGATGATTTAAAACTTAGTAAACAATGTAGTAATGCAGTGAGTAAGGCTAGCAGAATGCTTGGATGTATTGGTAGAGGTATTTGCAGCAGAAATAGTAAGGTTCTTATGCCACTTTATAGATCGTTAGGCCTCATCTTGAGTATTGTGTGCAGTTCTGGAGGCCATATCTTCAGAAGGATATTAACAAACTTGAATCTATGCAAAGGAGGGCTACCAAAATGGCACATGGTCTAAAAAAATAAAACTTACCAGGATAGGCTCAATTACCTAAATATGTATAGCTTAGAGGAGAGAAGGGAAAGAGGTGATATGATAGCAACTTTCAAGTACATTAAAGGGCTTAGTAAAACTGAGGCTGTGGGTATTTTACATAAAATAGAAAATTCAAGAACAAGGGGTCATGATCTCAAGCTGAAGGGTAGTAGATTCAGGAGTAATTTGAGGAAGCTTCTTTACAGAAAGAGTGATTGATTTATGGAATAAACTTCCTCAAGAGGTAGTAATGACAAACACTGTGGGGGACTTTAAAAATGCCTGGGACAAGCATAAGGCTATCCTACGAACTAGATAGGTTTATATTGTTAGGTAATATCAGGCAGACTTGCTGGGCCTATGGCTCTTATCTGCCATCGATATCTATGTTTCTATGTTTCTAAACGTTAAACTGAGGTATGAGTGAGATGGGAGGTATATTTACAGGCATTTGAGATTTGGGAAACTTTTCCCCCTCCTGGTAGGTAAGTTCTTACATAATATATGTTTTTTTTTTTTTAATTGTAGAACAACAGAGGCAGCCTGTTACAGTGTGCTGGCTTATAAATATCCCTCCCTAGGCCTGAGCCAAAATTAATCCCTGCACATCGAGCCTCCAAGCATCTTAATGTGGCACCTGGAGTCATTATATGGAGCTTTCCAATACATTATATTAAGACATTGTGCTTGAAAAGTTGAAGAAAACAATTATAGAGTGAGATAATGATTCATTGTAAACAATTATATAAATGGGTATTAAGTGTTCAGCCACCTGTCATTCAAATCTGTTACAGAAATAGTAAGACATTATAATATTTAGCAATGGAAATAGTTTTACAGATATAGGGCTAGATTACAAGTGAGGCGCAAATGGATTTGCGCTAGTGCAATCATGTTTTTGTGAGCTATTTTCGATGATATTACAAGTGTAGCGAAATCGCAATTGCGCTGGCGAAATCGACCCTGTGGTTAACTGTTTTCCAAAACTAAAAATGTACACAAAACACTTCAAAAATACATTACAAAGTACAGTTACACTCATAATAACACTGTCTAATAGTAAATTATTTAAAAAAATATTTCACAAAAGAGATCTCGAGTGTTAGGGAAAAAAAGGCAGGTAAATAGCTTTAACATTGAGACACATACATATACATTGCTAAAGATGTATTTGTATGTATGTATATATATATATATATATATATATATATATACATATAAATACAGAAACATTTATATATATATATATATATATATGTGTGTGTACACATATCTAAAATATATATAACTGCATTATAGCCCTTTGCCTTTATGCAGATAAAAACATGAAAAAACATATTTATCAATATTCATATTTAATAAAGATTTAAAATTGGTATTTTCTGTAAATATTTACATTTACTTATGCGAATATGCTGTTGTTTGCGGGATGGGTGTTTGTTTTTTTTCAACAATTTATTTTTCCATTGACTTCTATGAGGAATGCAAAAAGGCGATGGAGTTTGCGTGATCTTGGGTGTTAGTTTTTTTTTTCCATTGATCTCTATGGAGGAATACATGCACGCGCAAGCGAAAACTTAAGTTAAGTTTTTCGCCTATTCAGGTTAACGCTAGCGCAAAATACGTTTTTTTGTGATTTGTAAATACGAATACAACCCGAAGAGCACAAAAATGAAAATCCAAGCAACACTTTTAATCTAGCCCATAGAGTATACTTGCCACCTTCTTAGGAAAATAACACTGGCCATGCAAATTAGCATACATTTGTATAAATAATTGTACAGCATAACTCAAAAAATAAAGCTGCTAGTACTAATTTTAAATAATTGTTTCTTTAAAATTAGATTCCAACACTTAGTTTAATTATAACAGTGTCTTTATTCTTTATTAGTCAAGCGCACAGACACAAAAATTAGTTTTAGAGAAATTGTTTGTTGCCAAAATATATATATATTTATTCTCTTATGGGATTATTCAGAATTTATTAATGGAAAAAAAAAGTTCACCCGTTACTTCCTGTTAGCATCATAAATGTAAATAAAGTTAAATAGGCAGCTGGTGCAACTGCAATAGCCGCAGCACAAAAAAAGATGACTTTTTTTTTTATTATTATTATTTTTTTTTTCTTTACTGCAGTCAGAATTGTCCAAAAACAAAAGTGAACCTTTCATAGAATCAATCAACTGACAAAGACATTGCTAAATCGTTATTAAATAGTAAAAATGATGACGTTTTAAAGCATTTTTAAACCATTCTGAGCTACAGATTCGGCATTCAGAGTAACTGTGTTAAAGTGATGGTAAATATTAGCATTTATAAAAACGCTAGGATTTATTATCACTAAAAATAAAGTGGACATTCAGTGATCACTTAGTAAAAAATAAGTGCTAAATTTACCCTTTCTGTGCTGCGGCTCCTCACTAAAGTCAGCGCCTCCGGCCAACCTTTAGCACTGTGCTCTTCTCTCAATGAGTTACGTTTCCACCTCTAAACCAATAACCATGCTAGCACACTGTCAGATGACTAGCACGGCTATTGGAGGTGGAAACATCATCTCATTAAGAGAGCAGCACTGTGCCATGGGCGAACGGAGGCGCTGACTTTAGCGAGGAGCCGCGGCACAGAAAGGGTGCGTTTAGCACTCTTTTTTTTTTTTTACTAAGTGATCACTGAAAGTCCACTTTATTTCTAGTGATGGAAAATGCTAGTTTTTTTTTTAAACGCTTGGATTTACCATCCCTTTAACCACACTAACAAATCAACAATATTTTTTGGCCACAACTCAAAAGAGTCATCTGGAGGGAGGACAGCAGACAGAGTGTACCATGCAACCTGACCTAAATCTGTGCTATTTAGCAGTTTTAGGAAATATATTATTTGCATGTTTGATAGCCATAAATTTATATTCGGCCCTTAAGTATTCTAAAATATTGATCTGTGACCCACATGTGCTAAGAAGTTGGCTATTACTGGTCTAGAACTCTGTTTCTCAACTCCAGTCCTTAAAGGGACATGAAACCCAAATTTATTTCTTTCATACTTTAGGAAGAGAATGCAACTTTAAACAACTTTCAAATTTACTTCTATTATATAATTTGCTTCATTCTCTTGATATCCTTTGTTTAAAAGCATATTTAGATAGGCTCAGTAGCTACTGATTGGTGGCTGAACATAGAGGCCTCGTGTGATTGGCTCAGTCATGTGCACTGCTATTTCTTCAACAAAAGATATCTAAAGAATTAAGCAAATTAGATAATGGAAGGAAATTTGACTATTGTTTAAAATTGTATTCTCTATCTGAACCATGAAAGAAAAAAAAATGGGTTTCATGTTCCTTTAAGTAACCCTAACAAGTCAGATTTTCATCATATCTGAACTAGAGTGCAGGTGATATAATCAGATTATGGGTGAGAGCAGGTTAGTAACCATGGCTACTGAATAGCTGATTATTTCACCTGTGCTCTAGTTCAGATATCAATAAAATCTGGCCTGTAAGAGTTATTTGAGGAATGGAGTTGAGATACTTTGGTTTAGATGGCAACCCCAGGTACACACAGCAGTAGGAGCAGGTATAGCCAGTTTTCCACAGATCTAAATCAGAAATTATGAGAAGCTGTTTAAAAGAATAATTAATAGAGCTTTATAAGGTAGATATAAAAAAGCAATATGTGAAATTGCAACAGTAATTTAGAATAATAGGGCAGCAGAAATTCTGTGAAAATGTTGAGAGGGCTTTTATTTGGTAAGGAGTGTCTCTAGGGAGCTGTTATGTGGCGTGTAGGTTGGAGTCGGGAAAAAAAAGTACTTTAAAATAATAGAAGAAATACGCTTAACTGGAAAGAGAAGGATGTTTATCATGTAGTCTACGTGGCATGAGGCTAACATTCAATGATTCCAAGTACAAATCAATGGGACTCCCAGAAGTTAGAGTTGGTATCTCTGAGTTAGCCTCTAAGAACCAGGTGTCAGGCTTTGGAGAATACTGAAGGCTTTGAACGACATGTCTGTGTCACCAGGCCTCAGCGCTCATTCATCTTCCCACAGCCAGCATTGATTTCACAGCGCAGCTATAATTACACTGCAAAGTGTACAGAGGTTGAATGAGACTCTGCGGATAATAACAGGGCCCAGCTGACGGGAGAGGGAAATAACAGCCTAATTGTTCTGCTGAGTGGAATAGTGTTGTCCTGACGCTGATTTATTAGAGACCTGCTTAAATAACTCTGAGACCTGCAGGGAGGATGGGACCATAAGGAGTTGGAAAATGACATACATTTTACTTGTAAAAATGTGTTTATAAATTAGAATGACACAGTACAAACTAGTGCAGATATATTGCTTTAAGAATATAAAGATATTTAAGCATTAAGCAAACTACAGAATATTTTCTTTATATATATATATATATATATATATATATATATATATATATATATATATATACATATACAAAAACAACTTATATGCAAAAAAATTGCTGAAGTCAGGAATTCTAGATAACGGAGACAAATATCATTTAATCAGTTTAAATTGGACCCCAAACTAGTCAGTTATCTCAATTTAAAACACAGAAGTTTGATTTGAATCCTTTGGGACCACAAACAGGCTGTGATTTATGGATCCCTCTCTTGGAAATAATTAAAATGATTGAAAGTTATTGATTTATATCTGCTCACTTACAAAGATACTAAAATCCTGGCATATTTACAGCCCTTAAAGTCTAGAAGTAAACTGCCACTGTGGCCTACTCATTGTGTTATTTTGGTCCAGGAGAAAAAAGGTCTGTGCATATGATTTAGGTAAAACATCAGATTTTGAGAATGAATTCTTCATCATGATGTCTTTATACTTCTATTCTCTGCCAAACGTTTTATTTATTAATCATATTACAAATCGTTGATCCCTGGTTTTCTAATGGGGGGTGCATAACTCCTCAGTACCATCCTGGAAATTTATGAGGCAGATATAAGTTACAATTATTTTTGTTGAGGGGTTTGGTGGCAGCATTTTTGCTAGTGCCTAAGGTAGTACAAGAATTAAATACATCTTTGAGCCAGTTATAACTCAAGGGGCAAAACATTTGCAGTTCTAACATACTGAATAATATATGTGCTTATTATTTAATTACCTGTAAGTGTGAGTAAGGCCTCTGCTTCTTCTCAAGCAGAAACATATTTTTTACCTCATGAACAGAAAATAGAAATTAGTGGCATACACAAATCTACTATACTGATTAGATTATTATTAGTATTTATTGAGGGCAACAATGGAAGATTATTTAAAACTATTTGACAGCAGCTGAAGTTTTGCTCTGGTAGTTTTAAAAAAAAAAAAAAAGACCACATAATTATCTATTTTACATGTCAATGGAATCCTATCATTACCTATTTGTCAATTTGTATCTTAAAATCAATTCCTCCTGATAAACTGTACACAACAGGCAACATTTTGCAATGATCAGTATTTATGTAATCCCTGAAACCCTTAGAGAGAACAATAGATGGAAAATTAAAAATTACTCCTTACCAAATAAAAGCCCTCTCAATTTAAAATATTGATAACTTTTAGCAGAATCATTTTTGCCAATATACAGTACGTATTGTGTACATATTTTTCTATCCAAAGATAGAATTGATCTATGTGCATTTCAATTTTGACCATAATGTCTCTTTAAATAGATTATTTGCTTAAAAAATGTATATCCTGGAAGTCAGCTAAAAGCCATTCCAACCCAAAATATAATTCGCAGTAAAAGGCTTAATTATCAGAAGCAAATTTTCTTTAATTTAAATTTAAAAAAAATACAAAATTTAATTTAAAGATACAATTTTCCCTAACCAGTTTTAAAAGAGTACTTTGCACCCCCAATCATTATTGTAACATCCCCAATTCTCAAAGGTGTCACTATCTGTAAAGCATTTTCTTGTCTGTATGTTATTTGCTCTTCCTAGTACAAGGAGAAAGGTTATTTTGGGGTAAAATGGGATTTAAATAAGAAAATCAGGATTGAAAAGTAGAAAATTATAACCCTCACACCAGTTCCGCCTCCACCCTTGATGAAGTTTTTTTAAAGAGACAAAAACTCAAAAGTTTTCTTTCATGATTCGGATAGAGCATATAATTTAAAAAAATAAATAAAAAAAACAGTTTACTTCTAATAGCAAACTTACTTAATGCACTTAGTATCCTTTGTGGAGAGCATTCTTAAATAGGCTCAGGAGTGTGTACATGTGTGTAGCACACTATAACAGGGTTTCTCAACAGACAGGCAGCAACGACCCTGCTGGTGCGCTATACTATGCATCAAACATTTTTTTGCCCCCATACCCCTTCCCCCCGCTGTGAACTTCCTGCTGCCTGGTATTCTTTATGTGGGGAGCGATGGGCCTGTCAGAGTGCCATTATGCATGCACGTGTGTGTGTGTTAAATACACGCAATGGCTGCTCAGTGGGAGGATAGCGACGAGCAGACAGAGCCTGAACAGTGCAGTGTTTCCAGCCTCCCACTGACATCAATTCAAGTATATATAGTATATATATATATACTGTATATGTATATATATATATATATATATATATACTGTATATGTATATATATATATATATATATATATATATATATATATATATATATATATATAAAAGAGTGAAGAAGAGAGAGGAGAGAGCGGGGAAAAAATAAAAATTGTTACATTACTCTGGTAACGTTAAAATACATTTTAATTGTAACCTTGTACTTGTATGTAAATAACATTAGGCTCTAAATCATTTATAGATAATAATGCTATGTTACAGGATGTCATTTACAGGTGTATTAAAGTGTTGTATTAAATTTAACTCAGTTATTGACCAGCAAATATTATAGTACCTCTATGTGGAGAAGCCTAGGGATTGGCAAATGTGGTGAAAGTGCAATTTGTATGGTAGAACAAATAGTCCTGTGGACAATCATTTTGGACAATCGAATGTTGATAAGAATGAAAAAACATTAAAATTTGTTAATCAAATGTTATTTTCGTTCAAAAACTTTGAATGTAACGTTTGATTTTATCAGCTAAAGTTGTCCACTAGATTTTGGAGGAGGACATCACTTTGCAGGAAGATTATTGTTAAGTCTCTAACCTTCCTCTGACCTTATTCTTACATTCCTATCTGCCTTACTTGAAACCTCAATCTCTCATTAAACCAGTAGTAAGGAGGTAAAACATTTGAGAACAAACCCTGAAATAATAAACTATAGAGAGAGTAAAAGACGAAAATGGCTGAGAATATAGGTGGAGATGCAAAAAAATAAATAATATAGGAGAGACCCAAGTCAGGTAAATTGATGTGTAGAGATGTGCAAAATATTTACTTACCAACTATTTTTATTATAGATTCCTACCACTCTCACTTAAAACATCAAATCCTGATTGGATGCTTGCCTTGAGACTTACAGTTCTTGTGAATGTGCAACACACAACAATCTGGATTTTCACAGACCTTTGTGTGTCACACTTTCACATGAAAAAATCTGGCTCTGAACACTACTATGAAGAGGAATATGCACAGATACTGATCTAAAAATCCAGAATAAAACCTTTTTAAAACTTACTTAGAAGCTCCCAGTTTAGCACTGTTGATGAGGTTAGGCTGGAACACCCACTGAAATGGGCTGAGAAAGCAAAAAAAGCAGACACCCCGCTCCCCCTCCTCTGCATATGTAACGAACCATTACACAAGCTGGGGTCTGTAGACATCAGTATATATATATATATATATATATATATATAAATATATATATATATATATATATATATATCTTGGGGCTTGGTTAGGAGTCTGAAAATGAGCACAATGTTATTTAAAAATAAGCAAAACTATACATTTTTACAAAAACATCATCAGATGGGTTATATAAATGGATCATCTACAAAACATTTATGCAAAGAAAAATCTAGTGTACCATGTCCCTTTAAGTAACAAGTCCCTTTAAGTGGTTAAGCTTGTCTGGATATACTCACTTTATTTAGGGAAACTGAAGTATATACAATGAGTGCACACAATGTGCCATATCTTGTACATACATACAGGATTTTCATTGGCTGGCATTCTCGTGATTTTTTGTCACAAGCAAAGAATATATAATTTTAAAAGTAACAAACTAAGCGCCTGTTTTTGCCATTTGTGTTAATTTAATAATGCACTGCAACAATATCTATAAAACATACTCAATTAAATGGCTTTTTAATGCCATCTTACGATTCCTCTCCACAGTTCTGCATACATCTTGTTTGTAGTTTTACTAATGTTTAATGGCACCTCTAAAATTCACATGATTTAATTGCTAATTTTCTGCAAATTCCAGCTGCAACCAGCCCCAAATTTAAGACAACAAACAAAAAAAAAAAACGAAAGGAGATCATCTTCCATCAGAAACATTTTCTAATTCAGCAAAACATGACAAGCTTATAAAATGATTGTTCAAATGTATATCAGCTTCATCTATGCATATTTAAACTCTGAAATGCTAATATTAATTTATGACCTGCATGCAAATGTTTTCTTTCAAGGGCAATTTATCTCACACAGGTATTTATAATTAAGTCTAAAACTGCTTTGACACTTTAAAGTTGTAATCCCCGTAGAGTATCCCAGACTTCTGTATAAACTGACTCAAAGTATTCAGCCAAGTAACTTACAACTAAACTATTAGAAAGTCATATTTTACTTTAATTTTGCAACAGATAAAATGTAGAAATTACAAATAGTATAATTTGATATTTGCCCTGTGTGAAAATTGAGATCAGATGTTTCTGGGAAAAATTAGGCTTCATTTAAAAAAAATGCTGCAGATAAATATTATCTTTAGATTTTATACTTTAGAGACATAAAACTCAGAATGTAATTCTGCATGAGATGTAATATATTAGAAATATTTACTTTGCCAGGATTTTTCTGTAATCTAACACTGATCATGTATTTTATGTATAGATCTTTTGCAATGCAGCACTTAATTACTTATATATCCAATGTATATATAAAATAAATGTCTTTAATATCTACTTAAAGCAGTGGTCTCAAAGTAACGGCTCTGAGGACATATGAGGCCCACAAGATAGTATGTCACTTCCAGTTTCTAGTATATCCAGTTCCAGAGCACTCACTCTGTTCAAGTGGCCCCTAAGGGTAAAGAACACTTGGCCAGTGGCCCCCGGATACAATAAGCTTGATACCTTTGAATCAAAGGGACAAAAAAGTGCAAAAATAAATGACTCTAGTATCTTTGAGCATTTTATTTTTGCACTATTGCTTGCTTATAACTATGCATTTAACCCCTGCAAATAGATTAAACACAAAGGGCTCCTTTTATTAAACGTTGCTACTGGGAATCTTGTCCACCGGACATCGCTGTCTGCCCGTCTGTTGGATGGAACCCATTATATTTATCTGCAAATTGAAACTTTAATTTTTTGGAAAAGTACCCACATTAATAACACCAGACCAAACATTTTTAGAAAATAAGTTTTGTTTATAGAAAGATCATTATACTGGAAAACACCACCACATTGCTTGCAAAAAAACCCCCAAAATAAAACAATTTTTTTCTTTGTGTGTTTATCTTTTTCTATGGTGTACACAGTAAATAGCAGAAATGGAGCAATTGGCCTAGATTAATTAAATTGAATCGAATATATAGAGGCGCTGATCTTGAATCTCGTGTATATGGACGTACACACTGAAGAAAGAAAAACTTGGCTTGTGATTTGCAGAAGTTAACAACAAATTAATGTGCAGTATACTCACTCCGAAAAATTCAGAGTTCAGCTTCTTCGAAAGGTTTTTCTGTCTCAACTTTCCCAATTTCCACACTGTGTTTGTGTCTGTGGATAATGAAAATTGCACTGCAGGTAATTGAATCTTTTGCTTGATAAAAAGTGCAATATACTCACTCCGATAAATTTCGGAATCCGGCTCCTCAGAACGTATTGTGTAGTTTGAAATTACTTCCAAAAAGGCAGCAAAAATACTTGTTGTGGTAAAAAACAAATATTTATTAAAACATAATAAAATGCTCTTATTTATCTTGGCTCTACGCGTTTCAACGACAGTGTCGTCTTTTTCAAGAGCAGTAAAAACAATTGGAAGTGCTGCCTTTGGAGTGTTAACAGGTGTATTTATACAGGTAATCATTGTTCCTGTTCCGGTGGTAAACACCGGAATAGGACTCACAAATAAAACATTTTAATTTTGTATTTATTCCAATCCAATTGTGTTTTGAGAATGATATTTATTTATTTTGTATTTAAGCTTTTGGCGCTTAAACTCTCAATAATTTTTCAAATTGGATTGGTATAAATGAAAAAAAGCCTTTTGGCCAATCAGAGGGGAGAAAAATAAAGTTCCCTTTCAAGTCCTGGTTTTAAGCAGTTTCTTTTCAGGTCCGCCAGATGATGCGTGGTCATATATCTTCTCATCAATCAGGTAGAGAGCGTTGTTTTCAATGCTTCGTATGTAAAGGCCTAAGCTCCGGTTTGTCCAATGAGTTCCGTGTCACATGTCTCGGATTGACCAATCTCTCTGTGAGCGACATTTTACTATGTTCCATTGATAGTCAGTGTTTTGGATTCTCTAGGGAGTATGTAATGAAAAGTGCAAGTCACTTTGAATCATATATATTACAGACATAGACAACTTCGTGACAATATTTCACAAAAATCTTGGGTTACAACCTTTTCAATTTCTTTTGAATATTAATTAGTGCAACATGCACTCGAATATCGATGTTGCCATCAAATGTATAAACTTTGCCATCAAATATGAATTTTAAATATAAATTTCGCCATCAAGTATAAATTTTGCCATCAAATATAAATTTTGCCATCAAATATAAATTTATCTTCACATATAATTTCTGAACAGAATCACAGTAATATTGTATATGTAATTGGGATAAATATTAGACTATTTGAAATATAATAAAACCTAAACAGAATAAAATAATTTATTAAATATATTAAATATAAAATAAAATAAAATAAAATGAAAATAAAATAAATTATATGAACGCTGCCACTCTAATATCTTTATTTAAACCATAATGTCCATATGTTTTTAATGTGTGTATCCACCATAATTCTCTTCTATTGAGTTCTTTTTCTATCTCTCCCCCTCTCCAGTGTAATGAAACCTTCTCTATACCTATCCATGATAGATGTTTTTTATCGTATAGAGGACAATTATTATAGTGTAAAGGGACACCATGATCTTCTTTTTCTTTTTCAATTTTATTAAGGTGTTCTAATATACGAGTTTTAGCAAATCTTGAAGTTTGTCCTAAATATTGAATCTGACAATTACACTGAAGTAAATATATTATATTTTTGGTTTTGCAAGTGATGAAATCTTTTATTGTGTATGATTTATTTGTTACTGAAGAAGTGAATGTCTTATGTGTCTTTTTAGTATAATTGCATGCTTTACAATGTCCACATGTATAAAATCCTGTTAAATTGGCAATTTGGATAGGTTTAGGTGGCTTCATCCCCTTGATAAGGGAAGGTGCCAATTTTTGTTTGAAGTTTGTTCCCTTCCTGAAAGTTATCAAAGGTTTGTTTGGAATGATATTATTTAAGTATTCATCATTTTTTAGAACATTCCAATGTTGATTTATAATATGTTTGATCTGTTTGTGTCCACTATTGTATGTGGTAATGAATCTTGGAAAATTTGGATTATTGGTACTTTTTTTGTCAGTGTTCAGTATTAAAGAATCTCGATTCCTGTTTCCCACTTCAACTCTATCTTGTTCTAATGTGTTGCTGTCATAGCCTTTTTGCTCAAATTTTTCTTTAATTATCTTAGATTGGGTATTGAAATCATCTGTGGTATCACAATTTCTTCGTATACGGAGAAATTGTCCTTTAGGGATTGCTTTTAGCCAGGTTGGATGGTGTTCACTGTCTCTCCTTATATAAGTGTTCATGTCACAGCTTTTGAAAAAGGTCCTAGTGTGTATATTTCCTGCTTCAACAAAAATTGTTAAGTCTAGAAAATTAATGTGAGTTTTATTGAATTCAGGTGTTAGTATTATACCCATATTATTTTCATTCAGATAAGAGACAAAGTTATTTGATGCAGTCTCGTCCTTGTTCCAAATACATAGAACATCATCTATGTAGCGCCGCCAGGACACCAGGCCCACCCCAGCCACGCCACATGACCATACATAAGTGTGTTCAAAGTGGTCCATGTAAATATTGGCGTAGCTTGGGGCGAATCTGGTGCCCATGGCGGTGCCACATATCTGAAGATACTGTTTATTATCGAACCAAAAGAAATTATGTTTCAAAATGAACTCTATTGATATTAAAATAAATTCTAGTAATTCTATAGATAAATTTTCATCTTGTTCAAGTTTCCATTTTATGGCTGCTATACCTTTTTTGTGATCAATGATGGAGTATAAAGATGTTACATCCATTGTTAGCCATGAATATTCTGATTCCCATTTCGTGTCTTTGAGTATATTTAATACCTGTTTAGTGTCTTTAAGGTATGATCTTGCTGTTTGAGCATAGGGCTGTAACAGATGATCTATAAAGGCAGATAAATTACATGTAAGGGAATCTATCCCACTGATTATGGGCCTCCCTGGAGGTCTAAGTGGATCCTTGTGTAATTTGGGGATGAAGTAAAAAATAGGGGTCTTGGATTCTACTTTATTTAAAAACATAAATTCATCTTGAGAAATAATATTTCTAGCTAAAGCTTGTGATAGGATCTTATTTAATTCTGAAGTGAATGTTCTTTTTGGGTTATTTTTCAAAATTTGATAAGTTTTTGTGTCTGATAAGATTCTATTTGCTTCCTCCATATAGTAGCTACGGTCCATTATTACTATACTTCCCCCCTTATCCGCTTCCTTGATGATAATGTCTTCCCTTTTATTTAAATTTTTGTAAATCTCATTTTCTTGTTTGTTTAAATTGAAATACTTAGGTTTTGCCTCAATTTTTTCTATGTCTTTTAGGATTAATTTGCCAAATACTTCTATGTTTGGGGTCTAAGGGTAACTAAGGTGCCGGCTTTTGGCACAGATGACAAAGAATTTATGGTAAAGTGGAATGCAGCTCTCCACAAATGTTCAACTAATCTAGTAAGTTTATTATATGAACATCAAGACATAGTTCTAAAAAATATTGAAAAAGAAATTTTCTCTTTAGAAACTGAACTTATACCATTTCTTTCAAGCAAAACATGTAATGACAAATTTGAGCAAATTAAAACACAAGCCAAAGAGCTAGATGAATAAATTGGAGACTCTAAATATAATAAATACCTCAGAGATAGTGAAGATTTTAAAAATGGCACTCCATATACACAACCTCAAGTAAATTCACAGAATAAAAGGGATAATTCACAAAAAGACCATTTTAGAGGCAGAATTGCATCACGAAATAATTATAATTATAATTATAATACAACACACAGTTCACATAGAAATCAATACAATTTAAAAGATAATCATTCGAGATCTAATAGGGATCATTCGAATAATAACTACTCTAATAATA
This sequence comes from Bombina bombina, assembly GCF_027579735.1. Lineage (NCBI taxonomy): Eukaryota > Metazoa > Chordata > Amphibia > Anura > Bombinatoridae > Bombina > Bombina bombina. The sequence goes on from NC_069504.1 coordinate 719,906,097, forward strand.
GGAATCAATTTAACAACTATAGAGATCACGATATAAGATATAATAACACTTATGAGCACAATAGACACCAACAAAATAGGGAAATTTTTCACCAAAGAAATGAAAATCAACATAACCACAATGAATATAGGGGATCGAACCAACATAGAATAGAATATAATCATTACTCCAATCACTCTAATCACTATAAAAATTCACATTCACCAAAAGATAAAAGAGACAAAAGAGAAGATCAACAAGTTACAAATAAAGCAAGACATGAACAAGACTCACATCACCCTTTTCAACAGAACACATACAAAGAGAGACACAAAATAGGAACAAACCACACACCGACCAATCAAGGCTGGATACACCCCAACAGATATTCTCCACTTCGCACAGACAGAACAAATCAAAGGAAAAGAGACAGGACACCAGATCTTTCAGAGGAACAAGAGGTAGAAGGGGTAAAACACAGAAGAAGGAGCCAGAGAGACTAGGCATTCACAATATTTCATCACAAACGATAACTGAACAAGAAAAAAACATTCTATCTAAAGGCTTAAAATTTATACCCACTCAGAGTGTTAATACATTTCAATTATTCATTGATGCACAGAAATTTATCAGGAATTTGACAGTTAAAAGATTTTTTGCCAGGAAAGATACATTAAGTAAAATCCAAGAAAATTCTCAAGCAAATAGGGAACCAAGAACTTACTTTAAAAACCCCTCCACTTTCTATCCCAGCCACTGTAAGGGCCCAAACATAGAAGTATTTGGCAAATTAATCCTAAAAGACATAGAAAAAATTGAGGCAAAACCTAAGTATTTCAATTTAAACAAACAAGAAAATGAGATTTACAAAAATTTAAATAAAAGGGAAGACATTATCATCAAGGAAGCGGATAAGGGGGAAGTATAGTAATAATGGACCGTAGCTACTATATGGAGGAAGCAAATAGAATCTTATCAGACACAAAAACTTATCAAATTTTGAAAAATAACCCAAAAAGAACATTCACTTCAGAATTAAATAAGATCCTATCACAAGCTTTAGCTAGAAATATTATTTCTCAAGATGAATTTATGTTTTTAAATAAAGTAGAATCCAAGACCCCTATTTTTTACTTCATCCCCAAATTACACAAGGATCCACTTAGACCTCCAGGGAGGCCCATAATCAGTGGGATAGATTCCCTTACATGTAATTTATCTGCCTTTATAGATCATCTGTTACAGCCCTATGCTCAAACAGCAAGATCATACCTTAAAGACACTAAACAGGTATTAAATATACTCAAAGACACGAAATGGGAATCAGAATATTCATGGCTAACAATGGATGTAACATCTTTATACTCCATCATTGATCACAAAAAAGGTATAGCAGCCATAAAATGGAAACTTGAACAAGATGAAAATTTATCTATAGAATTACTAGAATTTATTTTAATATCAATAGAGTTCATTTTGAAACATAATTTCTTTTGGTTCGATAATAAACAGTATCTTCAGATATGTGGCACCGCCATGGGCACCAGATTCGCCCCAAGCTACGCCAATATTTACATGGACCACTTTGAACACACTTATGTATGGTCATGTGGCGTGGCTGGGGTGGGCCTGGTGTCCTGGCGGCGCTACATAGATGATGTTCTATGTATTTGGAACAAGGACGAGACTGCATCAAATAACTTTGTCTCTTATCTGAATGAAAATAATATGGGTATAATACTAACACCTGAATTCAATAAAACTCACATTAATTTTCTAGACTTAACAATTTTTGTTGAAGCAGGAAATATACACACTAGGACCTTTTTCAAAAGCTGTGACATGAACACTTATATAAGGAGAGACAGTGAACACCATCCAACCTGGCTAAAAGCAATCCCTAAAGGACAATTTCTCCGTATACGAAGAAATTGTGATACCACAGATGATTTCAATACCCAATCTAAGATAATTAAAGAAAGATTTGAGCAAAAAGGCTATGACAGCAACACATTAGAACAAGATAGAGTTGAAGTGGGAAACAGGAATCGAGATTCTTTAATACTGAACACTGACAAAAAAAGTACCAATAATCCAAATTTTCCAAGATTCATTACCACATACAATAGTGGACACAAACAGATCAAACATATTATAAATCAACATTGGAATGTTCTAAAAAATGATGAATACTTAAATAATATCATTCCAAACAAACCTTTGATAACTTTCAGGAAGGGAACAAACTTCAAACAAAAATTGGCACCTTCCCTTATCAAGGGGATGAAGCCACCTAAACCTATCCAAATTGCCAATTTAACAGGATTTTATACATGTGGACATTGTAAAGCATGCAATTATACTAAAAAGACACATAAGACATTCACTTCTTCAGTAACAAATAAATCATACACAATAAAAGATTTCATCACTTGCAAAACCAAAAATATAATATATTTACTTCAGTGTAATTGTCAGATTCAATATTTAGGACAAACTTCAAGATTTGCTAAAACTCGTATATTAGAACACCTTAATAAAATTGAAAAAGAAAAAGAAGATCATGGTGTCCCTTTACACTATAATAATTGTCCTCTATACGATAAAAAACATCTATCATGGATAGGTATAGAGAAGGTTTCATTACACTGGAGAGGGGGAGAGATAGAAAAAGAACTCAATAGAAGAGAATTATGGTGGATACACACATTAAAAACATATGGACATTATGGTTTAAATAAAGATATTAGAGTGGCAGCGTTCATATAATTTATTTTATTTTCATTTTATTTTATTTTATTTTATTTTATATTTAATATATTTAATAAATTATTTTATTCTGTTTAGGTTTTATTATATTTCAAATAGTCTAATATTTATCCCAATTACATATACAATATTACTGTGATTCTGTTCAGAAATTATATGTGAAGATAAATTTATATTTGATGGCAAAATTTATATTTGATGGCAAAATTTATACTTGATGGCGAAATTTATATTTAAAATTCATATTTGATGGCAAAGTTTATACATTTGATGGCAACATCGATATTCGAGTGCATGTTGCACTAATTAATATTCAAAAGAAATTGAAAAGGTTGTAACCCAAGATTTTTGTGAAATATTGTCACGAAGTTGTCTATGTCTGTAATATATATGATTCAAAGTGACTTGCACTTTTCATTACATACTCCCTAGAGAATCCAAAACACTGACTATCAATGGAACATAGTAAAATGTCGCTCACAGAGAGATTGGTCAATCCGAGACATGTGACACGGAACTCATTGGACAAACCGGAGCTTAGGCCTTTACATACGAAGCATTGAAAACAACGCTCTCTACCTGATTGATGAGAATATATGACCACGCATCATCTGGCGGACCTGAAAAGAAACTGCTTAAAACCAGGACTTGAAAGGGAACTTTATTTTTCTCCCCTCTGATTGGCCAAAAGGCTTTTTTTCATTTATACCAATCCAATTTGAAAAATTATTGAGAGTTTAAGCGCCAAAAGCTTAAATACAAAATAAATAAATATCATTCTCAAAACACAATTGGATTGGAATAAATACAAAATTAAAATGTTTTATTTGTGAGTCCTATTCCGGTGTTTACCACCGGAACAGGAACAATGATTACCTGTATAAATACACCTGTTAACACTCCAAAGGCAGCACTTCCAATTGTTTTTACTGCTCTTGAAAAAGACGACACTGTCGTTGAAACGCGTAGAGCCAAGATAAATAAGAGCATTTTATTATGTTTTAATAAATATTTGTTTTTTACCACAACAAGTATTTTTGCTGCCTTTTTGGAAGTAATTTCAAACTACACAATACGTTCTGAGGAGCCGGATTCCGAAATTTATCGGAGTGAGTATATTGCACTTTTTATCAAGCAAAAGATTCAATTACCTGCAGTGCAATTTTCATTATCCACAGACACAAACACAGTGTGGAAATTGGGAAAGTTGAGACAGAAAAACCTTTCGAAGAAGCTGAACTCTGAATTTTTCGGAGTGAGTATACTGCACATTAATTTGTTGTTAACTTCTGCAAATCACAAGCCAAGTTTTTCTTTCTTCAGTGTGTACGTCCATATACACGAGATTCAAGATCAGCGCCTCTATATATTCGATTCACTTTCTACTCACAGTCCGGTTGGGAGAGACTGTTAGAGAGCAGCGGTCACTTAAGAGGGGAGTATTGTACTCTATTCTAGTCACCCTGTACATTGTGTTGTTTAACATCTGACATATTTGTATAGTTTTAGATTATTTTTCTAGATTAATTAAAACCCATTCAGGAAATATACAGTAATCTCTGTTAACCAGAACTCAAGCAACCAGAACTCTCAGGCAACCAGAAAAAAAAAATCGAAGATACTGTACATTAAAATTAACACTAACTTTTCTCTGCAACTTCCTTTCTCTATAGTGGGCTCTCAAAGGTGAAGCAAGCCCTTTTAATGCCACCAGACCCTACATAACTGCTCTTGAAAGTTGTGAGCACAAGGAAGTGTGAGAATTAAACATCATGCTCCACTGGGTGCCCAGGACTGAACGGAGGCGGCATTAATATTAATTAATCATTTGCTTTTATTTACTGTATTTAAATATTAATATCAAGTAAATGCAGGGTTTATAATAGTATGGGTTATAGAACCTAGCTAGGCCTATTTTTAATAGTAACTCTAAAGCAACCGGAATCTACACTTATCTGGAATCTAACAATCCCCATGGGTGCCGGTTAACTGGGAGTTTACTGTATATCTCATATGTCCTATATAATAAAAGGCTAGGTATGTTTGTCTGATGCAGTCATGAGCAGCAGAGACTGCACAAGACATACATAACGTTGCAAGAATAGAAGAAACCGCAGTATTAAGGAGAATGTAATAGCGAGCACTATATTTCCCACAATACCCTGCGCGAACCGCGGTATTAAGGGGCATGCGTGAACAGAAAAAAACGCGGTATTAAAAAGGGGAATGTAGTCACAAGCAATATATTCCTCACAATACCCTGCGCGAACCGCGGTAATAAGGGGCATGCGTGAACAGAAAAAAACGCGGTATTAAAAAGGGGAATGTAGTCACAAGCAATATATTCCTCACAATACCCTGTGTGAATCGCGTTATTATGGGGCATGTAGTCCTGAGAACATGAGCGGTATAATCAGTGAACAAACCGTGATATTAAGGGGAATGTATACCCTGCGCAATCACATGAGCGGTATGATCATATGGGTGCATTATGGAAAGGGATTAACTCGCATTCATGTAGCCACTAAAAATCATTAGAAACAGGAAGATTTAAATGAGAAAGGAAAGAAGGAGTTAAAAGTGCTACAGAAAAAGATATAAAGGGCTAAAGGAAAGGAGATAAAAGTGCACATTGCCTCTGTATATTTTTTTCCTTACACATTTTGGCTGTGTACATGGGCTTTAACACTAGTATATAAATAATATCTCACTGGAAAAACTCTTATTGCAAAAACGTTCACGTCTCAAGTAGAGTTGCCACCTCGGCCATGTTTTCCTGGACACGTACGAGTTACAGATGGAACATGTGAGGAGCATGAATAGTGCTGTCCAGGAACATTATTCGTGTGTTACCAGGGGTGCAATTCATGTTCCCCTCTGTACACCCTACAGCATGGGTAACTCATAATTATCCAGGAAAACATGGCCGAGGTGGGAACCCTAGTCTCAAGGCATAGAACAAGTTCCACTAGCCTTAAAAATATAACTAAATAAAGAATACTAAAACAAACAAACAAAATACACCTCCTGTAAAACATTCCATTGTATCATATGCACAAAAGATCATTTGAAAGCAGTTTAAAAAAATAAAGTAAAATGAGAAACAAGACAATCGCATCACTTTTGACAAAGCAAAAAGCAGCCACAAGCCACGTGATGCTTCACAAGGGCATCTGCAGCTTTTTAAAATTTCACATGCTGAGTTGAGGTTTAGGTGAAAAATCTGGACCACACCTCTAGAATGTCAGGAATACACTTTGGAAAGGAAATGGTCAGTCGCTTTTTGCATCTGCGAGATTGCTGAGACAAATTTTGCAATATACAGTGAAACTACTTTACAATAACAAAGCAGACAGGTAAATATTTGGCAATTACCCCATTTACAAACACGTATTGCAAACGTTTCCTAAGTGATATGCTGGTAATTATTGTTTCCTAGCTTGCTGTTTAATGTGCTAAATATCATATATGTTGGGGCACTTACATTTAGATTTAGAAAGAGCATTCAATTTTAAACAACTTTGCAATTTACTTCTATCATCTAATTTGCTTCATTTTCTTGATATAATTTGTTGAAAAGCATATCTAAATAGGCTTAGTAGCTGCTGATTGCTGGCTGCACATAGATACCTTGGCATCTATTTATCAAGCCATCAACCGCAAATACGCTGGAATTCTGCAGCGTATTTGTGGCGAGCCTGATTTCCCTTAGTTATCAAACCCTACAGACCGGCAAAAGTAGAATTTTGTGACGTAACATACGATCCGCCAGACTCAGTCTGACACAGATCGATGCTTACGTCATTACAGATGTTCTGAATGCAAATTCGGCACAATCTGACTACTTTTGCTAGTTATCAAATACCTAATAGGCACGCTCACCACTATTCTGGCCCAGCGTACCTGGTTTTCAATCCGCTGCCCTGGAGGCGGCGGATGCCATAGGAATCAATGGGAGTCTGAAAGCAGCGAAAGCTCATGTTCGCTGCTGCCCGATATCCCATTGATTCCTATGGTAACGTTTACACCTAACACCGTAACATGTATCCGAGCCTAAACACCCCTAATCTGCCCCCCTCTACACCGCCACCACCTACATTATACTTATTAACCCCTAATCTGCCCTCCCTACACCGCCGCCACCTACATTATACTTATTAACCCCTAATCTGCCCCCCCTACACTGCCGCCACCTACATTATACTTATTAACCTCTAATCTGCCCCCCTACACCGCCGACACCTACATTATACTTATTAACCCCTAATCTGCCCCCCCTACACTGCCGCCACCTACATTATACTAATTAACCCCTAATCTGCCGCCCTGACACCGCCGCCACCTACCTTATACTTATCAACCCCTAATCTGCCACCCGACACCGCCGACACCTACATAAAGTTATTGACCCCTAATCTGCCCCCTACACCGCTGCCATCTACATTATACTTATTAACCCCTAATCTGACACCCCTACACCGCCGCCACTATATTAAATTTATTAACCCCTAAACCTAAGTCTAACCCTAACCCTAACACCCCCTAACTTAAATATAATTTTAATAAATCTAAATAAATATTCCTGTCATTAAATAAATAATTCCTATTTATAACTAAATGCTTACCTATAAAATAAAACCTAAGATAGCTACAATATAACTAATAGTTACATTGTAACTAGCTTATGGTTTATTTTTATTTTACAGGCAAGTTTGTATTTATTTAATAACTTCCTAGTTAAAATAAATACAAATATACCTGTAAAATAAAACCTAACCTAAGTTACAATTACACCTAATACTACACTATAATTAAACAAATTCCCTAAACTAAATACAATTAAATACAATTAAATAAAATTATCTAAAGTACAAAAAACAAACAAACACTAAATTACAGAAAATAATAAACAAATTACAAGATTTTTAAATAATTACACCTAATCTAATCCCCCTAACAAAATAAAAAGCCCCCCAAAATAAAAAGGCCCTACCCTACACTAAATTACAAATAGCCCTTAAAAGGACCTTTTGCGGGGCATTGCCCCAAAGTAATCAGCTCTTTTACCTGTAAAAAAAAATTACAACCCCCCCAACATTAAAATCCACCACCCACACAACCAACCCTACTCTAAAACCCACCCAATACCCCCTTAAAAAAACCTAACACTAACCCCTTGAAGATCAGCCAACTGGGCCGAAGTCCTCAACGAATCCGGCAGAAGTGGTCCTCCAGACGGGCAGAAGTGGTCATCCAGACGGGCAGAAGTCTTCATCCAGACGGCATCTTCTATCTTCATCCATCCGGCGCTGAGCGGGTCCATCTTCAAGACATCCGACGCGGAGCATCCTCTTCTGATGATGTCTTCTTGTTAAATGAAGGTACCTTTAAGTGACGTCATCCAAGATGGCGTCCCTTAAATTCCGATTGGCTGATAGAATTCTATAAGCGAATCGGAATTAAGGTAGAAAAAATCCTATTGGCTGATGCAATCAGCCAATAGGATTTAAATTCAATTCTATTGGCTGATCCAATCAGCCAATAGGATTGAGCTGGCATTCTATTGGCTGTTCCAATCAGCCAATAGAATGCAAAGCTCAATCCTATTGGCTGATTGCATCAGCCAATAGGATTTTTTCTACCTTAATTCCGATGGATGAAGATAGAAGATGCTGTCTGAATGAAGACTTCTGCCCGTCTGGAGGACCACTTCTGCCCGTCTGGAGGACCACTTCTGCCGGATTCGTTGAGGACTTCGGCCCGGTTGGGTGAAGACTTCTCACGGTGAGGTGATCTTCAAGGGGTTAGTGTTAGGTTTTTTAAGGGGGTATTGGGTTTTAGAGTAGGGTTGGTTGTGTGGGTGGTGGGTTTTATTGTTGGGGGGGTTTGTAATTTTTTTTTACAGGTAAAAGAGCTGATTACTGTGGGGCAATGCCCCGCAAAAGGCCCTTTTAAGGGCTATTTGTAATTTAGTGTAGGGTAGGGCTTTTTTTTTATTTTGGGGGGCTTTTTATTTTGTTAGGGGGATTAGATTAGGTGTAATTAGTTTAAAAATCTTGTAATTTGTTTATTATTTTCTGTAATTTAGTGTTGTTTTCTTTTTGTACTTTAGATAATTTTATTTAATTGTATTTAGTTTAAGGAGTGTAGGGGGGCAGATTAGGGGTTAATAACTTTATGTAGGTGGCGGCGGTGTCGGGGCGGCAGATTAGGGGTTAATAAATATAATTTAGGTGGCGGGGGTGTAGGGGCGGCAGATTAGGGGTTAATAAGTATAATTTAGGTGGCAGTGGGCTCCTGGAGCGGTGGTTTAGGGGTTAAACACTTTATTTAGTTGTGGCGGGGTCTGTGAACAGCGGTTTAGGGGTTAATACATTTATTAGAGTTGTGGTGGGCTCTGGGAGCGGCGGTATAGGGGTAAACAGTATAGTATAGTTTGGGTGTTTAGTGACAGGGTACCAATAAAGCTGGGAAAAAGCCGAAGAGCAACGAGATCGATGACTGTTGGTTAACAACAGTCCGCTACTTATCGCCCCGTACTTGGGGCGTGGCTTTTTGACAGCTTTTTTGATAATTTTGGAGAACGTATTCAGGTCCGCGGCAGCAATGTTAGGCGATCTTAGGCAAACGTATTGGTGCCGTCGAATGCAAGTAAGTTGACAGCTTGATAAATAGATGCCCTTGTGTGATTGGCTCACCCATGTGCATTGCTCTTTCTTCAATAAAAGGATAGCTAAAGAATGAAACAAATTAGAAAACAGAAGCAAATTGAAATGTTATTTAAAATTGTATTCTCTATCTGAATCATAAAATAAAACATTTGGGTTTAATGTCCTTTTAACATTATGGGGCCAATTCTAAAAAATTACCAGTCTAATCATGGTTTTCCTGCTGATACTCGCAGGGGCAGCCTTCATGGAATTCTATAAATATAAGGGCTGTCCCTGCACGTGTTCAGCTGACTCCCATAGAAATAATGAGTTTTAGGGAGAAAATGTTTAGAGAATAACTCTTGGATTTGAGAAACAAGTTCATATACTCCCATGGAACGCCCATGTTCAGTCCATTTTACCATAAAAAAAACCAATTATGCTTTATACTTTGTTCTTCTCATATATGATTTATTACTGTGTAATTTACATAAACATTTTGATAAAATGCAATTTTTGGTGAACAATTTTGTTACGATTTTTGATGCACCTTAACAATAAAAATTGTCTTGCATAATTTTGTGTGAATGGTCCAATTATTTTTTTTATGTATACCAAAAACTATTATCAGTGACACCAAAAGTATATAATTTCTGAAAATATCACATATTTTGACATTAACTCAGTTCTTCAATTTATTTTGTTGTCTAAAATGTCATATTAGTTCTGAGAAACATGGATATATGAACCTCATCGTCAACACTACAAAATCAGGTTATTTTCTCAGTTTTCAAAGAAGGGTAGCTTGGACCATTGTGGTGCTTCTTTTGGGGCCCGGTGCTATTGTTTTTTTTTTTGCCAATAGGACTATAAAATGCACATAGCATACAAGTAATTTATATGGCTATGAACTACTATCTAAAGTAGCATGAGAAGCCCATTTGAAAATAGGAAAACCCTCTTTCATGTAGTGTATTGTATGTGTATCTGCTGTGAGCTGTTTTTAGGGGATAGGAGCTTCTTGGAGCCACTGAGGTTTCATAATCCTCTGTGTTTTATGAGGGAGGGGGCTGTACCATGGTGATCGCCTAAAAATTAGAGGTAAGTGCAGGTCATTGTTTAAAAGAGGAGAATGCCTTTAAACATGAGTGGTTACATACCAACCAATCACAATAAGACGTCAATAAACTACAGAACCCTTAAAGTGCTGTTTTCCAGAAGTGAAAGGGAGGCTCTAAGAAGCACCTATCCCCCCTCTGTTTGTGCTAGAGGGGCAAGTGAACCCTCATTTGACCCTTCATGTCCCTATATGGGATCTAGAGCTGAGATATGGGCTCTCGAAGTTCTTCCCCCAGTAAAAAATTAGGAAAGTTCCACATTCCAGTGATGTCACTAGGTGTTCCATCATTCCATAGTCAGCTTGTGATTAGGAAGAAGACTGCAGTCTAATTTAACACCTGCAGTGCTAGGATCCACAGGATCCAAATAATAAGAGGGACCCTTGTGGTCATCATCCATAATAAGGAAAAGATGTGCATGACGAGAATAGGTTGTAATAGTCTGGAGCATCTATACAATGAAAGTGAGGATGCTGGACTGTATAATAATGCTCAGTATCTATTCAGTGAAAATAATTGTGCTGCTCTGTAAAATGATGCTGTGCTATATATTAAAGATGAGTATAAATACACTGTTACAGGCTGTGTAACAGTGACGCGTATGCATGCACTGATATCATAAAGGTAAAATTTTGTATACAGTGTACTTGGTGTGTACAGGTCTATATACTATAAGAAGGCTTCTTCAATTGCAATCCTCAGGACCCACTAACAGGCCAAATTCATAGTATAGCTGATCTGGAGCACAAACAATCGAATCATCTGCTCAGTATCCATGGTAACCAACCTGCTCTTAATCAAAGTAGTCCTAAAAATCTGATCTGCTAGTATTGATGATTAGATTTCGAAAGTGAATAAACTGGTCATTAAACCAGAGTACAAAACTTAAAAAGATATGGAAGGAAGTTTTATACAGCCGTTGTTTATCAACTTAAATTTTTGATTAATTATGTGAAAGTATTATGTACCATAAGAGGTTAACTGATGTAGTGTTTAGTGAGTGCTGTTGATCTTGGCAGTTTTTTTTGGCAGATATGAGTGGCACATTAACAATTTCACACAAAAAAAATTGGTTTATTGCAGGTGTTTGTGTGCGTTGTGTTTATCGTCCATATTACAAGTTTAAAGGGAACGCTAAAATTATTACCGCATCCTCAGAGCTTTGGTTTACTTTGTTGCAATACAAAAGAGTTACACAAAACACATAAAAAATACATTGCAATGTACAGTTACACTCACAATGACATAGAGATACATACATACATGTCTAAATATTTGTATGTATATGTGTATGTATATGTTTATGTGTATATATATATATATATATATATATATATATATATATATTTATATATATATATATATATATTAAAAATTCATTAAAATTATGGGGGGGGGGAATCTGAGATTAAAATCCTCCATGTCTCAAAAGTAAATCAATATACATTTTTGCATAGAAAATTAGCACATCAAGGCAAGTTCCCCGCTTACAATTCCCCAGTAAAACTTCACATACATTCTAGTGATGTCACAAATAGTTCGCCGGCGAATAGTTCCCAGCAAACATAATTTGTTCGCGTTCGCCGCGGCGGGCGAACATATGCAATGTTCGGTCTGCCCCTATTCGTCATCATTGAGTAAACTTTGACCCTGTACCTCACAGTCAGCAGACACATTCCAGCCAATCAGCGGCAGACCCTCCCTCCCAGACCCTCCCACCTCCTGGACAGCATCCATTTTAGATTCATTCGGAAGCTGTATTCTTAGTGAGAGGAGGGACAGTGTAGCTGCTGCTTAATAATAGGGAAAACGATAGCTAGGCTAGTGTATTCAGTGTCCACTACAGTCCTGAAGGACTCATCTGATCTCTGCTGTAAGGACAGCACGCCAAAAAGCCCTTTTTAGGGCTAGAACATCAGTCTGTTTTTTCTGTGTAATCTAATTGCAGTTGCCTGCCTGCCAGCGTTTGTGTCAGGCTCACAGCGTATACTGTGCCCACTTGCCCAGTGCCACCACTCATATCTGGTGTAACAGTAGTGTACATTTAAAAAAAAACAACACTTTTTTGACTGTGAAATAATAGCAGACAGCTGCCAGTACCCAAGATAGAAACCAATAAGGCAGATGGGGAGGGTTAGAGAGCTGTTTTGGGGGGGATCAGGGAGGTTGGGGGCTAAGGGGGGATGCTACACCACAGCATATGTAAATATGCTCAAAAAATGAAAAAAATTTAAAAACCTTTTTTGTGGGGTGGGGGAGGGAAGGGAGCTGTTTGGGAGGGATCAGGGGGGTCTGATGTGTCAGGTGGGAGGCTGATCTCTACACTAAAGCTAAAATTAACCCTGCAAGCTCCCTACAAATTACCTAATTAACCCCTTCACTGCTAGCCATAATACACGTGTGATGCGCAGTAGCATTTAGCGGCCTTCTAATTACCAGAAAGCAACGCCAAAGTCATATATGTCTGCTATTTCTGAACAAAGGGGATCCCAGAGAAGCATTAACAACCATTTGTGCCATAATTGCACAACCTGTTTGTAAATAATTTCAGTGAGAAACCTAAAATTGTGAAAAAATTTAAGTTTTTTTTAATTTGATCGCATTTGGCGGTGAAATGGTGGCATTAAATATACCAAAATGGGCCTAGATCAATACTTTGAGTTGTGTACTACACTACACTTAAGCTAAAACTAATTCTACAAGCTCCCTACATGCTCCCTAATTAACCCCTTCACTGCTGGGCATAAAACACGTGTGGTGCGCAGTGGCATTTAGCAGCCTTCTAATTACCAAAAAGCAACACCAAAGCCATATAAGTCTGCTATTTCTGAACAAAGGGGATCCCAGAGAAGCATTTACAACCATTTATGCCATAATTGCATAAGTTGTTTGTAAATAATTTATGTGAGAAACCTAAAGTTTGTGAAAAAGTGAACAATTTTTTTTTATTTGATCGCATTTGGCGGTGAAATGGTGGCATTAAATATACCAAAATGGGCCTAGATCAATACTTTGGGTTGTCTACTATACTACACTTAAGCTAAAATTAACTCTACAAGCTCCCTACATGCTCCCTAATTAACCCCTGGCCAGTCTTTACACCATTATTCCCCACAGTTTAGGTTTACAATTGGTATTTGGTAAGAACCAAATTATCATCTGATCTTAATTATACAGGACCCCCAACTGAATTTATTATAGATTTTTTTGAGATTTGCTTAACACATAATTATTTTTGTTTTTAAAATACCTAGGCCTAGATTTGGAGTTTGGCGTTAGCCGTGAAAACCAGCGTTAGAGGCTCCTAACGCTGGTTTTAGGCTAACTCTGGTATTTGGAGTCACTCAAAAAAGGGTCTAACGCTCACTTTTCAGCCGCAACTTTTCCATACCGCAGATCCCCTTACGTAAATTGCGTATCCTATCTTTTCAATGGGATTTTTCTAACTCCGGTATTTAGAGTCGTGGCTGAAGTGAGCGTTAGAACTCTAACGACAAAACTCCAGCCGCAGAAAAAAGCCAGGAGTTAAGAGCTTTCTGGCCTAACGCCGGTTCATAAAGCTCTTAACTACTGTACTCTAAAGTACACTAACACCCATAAACTACCTATGTACCCCTAAACCGAGGTCCCCCCACATCGCCGCCACTCGATTAAATTTTTTAACCCCTAATCTGCCGACCGCCAATTACGTTATCCTTATGTACCCCTAATCTGCTGCCCCTAACACCGCTGACCCCTATATTATATTTAGTAACCCCTAACCTGCCCCCCACAACGTCGCCGCCACCTACCTACACTTATTAACCCCTAATCTGCTGACCGCAAAGCGCCGCCACCTACGTTATTCTTATGTACCCCTAATCTGCTGCCCCTAACACCGCCGACCCCTATATTATATTTATTAACCCCTAATCTGCCCCCCACAATGTCGCCTCCACCTGCCTACACTTATTAACCCCTAATCTGCCGAGCGGACCTGAGCGCTACTATAATAAAGTTATTAACCCCTAATCCGCCTCACTAACCCTATAATAAATAGTATTAACCCCTAATCTGCCCTCCCTAACATCGCTGACACCTAACTTCAATTATTAACCCCTAATCTGCCGACCGGAGCTCACCGCTATTCTAATAAATGTATTAACCCCTAAAGCTAAGTCTAACCCTAACACTAACACCCCCCTAATATAATTTTAATCTAACGAAATTAATTAACTCTTATTAAATAAATTATTCCTATTTAAAGCTAAATACTTACCTGTAAAATAAATCCTAATATAGCTACAATATAAATTATAATTACATTGTAGCTATTTTAGGATTAATATTTATTTTACAGGCAACTTTGTAATTATTTTAACCAGGTACAATAGCTATTAAATAGTTAAGAACTATTTAATAGTTACCTAGTTAAAATAATTACAAAATTACCTGTAAAATAAATCCTAACCTAAGTTACAATTAAACCTAACACTACACTATCATTAAATTAATTAAATAAAATACCTACAATTACCTACAATTAAACCTAACACTACACTATCCATACATTAATTAAATACAATATCTACAAATAACTACAATGAAATAAACTAACTAAAGTACAAAAAAATAAAAAAGAACTAAGTTACAAAAAATAAAAAAATATCTACAAACATAAGAAAAATATTACAACAATGTTAAACTAATTACACCTACTCTAAGCCCCCTAATAAAACAACAAAGACCCCCAAAATAAAAAATGCCCTACCCTATTCTAAATTACTAAAGTTAAAAGCTCTTTTACCTTACCAGCCCTGAACAGGGCCCTTTGCGGGGCATGCCCCAAGAAGTTCAGCTCTTTTGCCTGTAAAAAAAACATACAATACCCCCCACACACATTACAACCCACCACCCACATACCCCTAATCTAACCCAAACCCCCCTTAAATAAACCTAACACTAAGCCCCTGAAGATCTTCCTACCTTGTCTTCACCATACCAGGTTCACCGATCGGTCCTGAAGAGCTCCTCCGATGTCCTGATCCAAGCCCAAGCGGGGGGCTGAAGATGTCCATGATCCGGTAGAAGTCTTCATCCAAGCGGGGCAGAAGAGGTCTTCCATCCGATTGAAGTCTTCATCCAAGCGGGGCAGAAGAGGTCTTCCATCCGATTGAAGTCTTCATCCAGGCGGCATCTTCTATCGACATCCATCTGGAGCGGAGCGGCAGCATCCTGAAGACCTCCGACGCAGAACATCCATCCTGGCCGACGACTGAACGACGAATGACGGTTCCTTTAAATGACGTCATCCAAGATGGCATCCCTCGAATTCCGATTGGCTGATAGGATTCTATCAGCCAATCGGAATTAAGGTAGGAATATTCTGATTGGCTGATGGAATCAGCCAATCAGATTTAGCTTGCATTCTATTGGCTGATCGGAACAGCCAATAGAATGCGAGCTCAATCTGATTGGCTGATTGGATCAGCCAATCGGATTGAACTTGATTCTGATTGGCTGATTCCATCAGCCAATCAGAATATTCCTACCTTAATTCCGATTGGCTCATAGGATTCTATTCGAGGGACGCCATCTTGGATGACGTCATTTAAAGGAACCGTCATTCGACGTTCAGTCGTCGGCCAGGATGGATGTTCCGCGTCGGAGGTCTTCAGGATGCTGCCGCTCCGTTCCAGATGGATGTCGATAGAAGATGCCGCCTGGATGAAGACTTCAATCGGATGGAAGACCTCTTCTGCCCCGCTTGGATGAAGACTTCAATCGGATGGAAGACCTCTTCTGCCACCCTTGGATGAAGATTTCTACCGGATCATGGACATCTTCAGCCCCCCGCTTGGGCTTGGATCAGGACATCGGAGGAGCTCTTCAGTGCCGATCGGTGAACCTGGTATGGTGAAGACAAGGTAGGAAGATCTTCAGGGGCTTAGTGTTAGGTTTATTTAAGGGGGGTTTGGGTTAGATTAGGGGTATGTGGGTGGTGGGTTGTAATGTTGGGGGGGGGTATTGTATGTTTTTTTTACAGGCAAAAGAGCTGAACTTCTTGGGGCATGCCCCGCAAAGGGCCCTGTTCAGGGCTGGTAAGGTAAAAGAGCTTTTAACTTTAGTAATTTAGAATAGGGTAGGGCATTTTTTATTTTGGGGGGCTTTGTTGTTTTATTAGGGGGCTTAGAGTAGGTGTAATTAGTTTAAAATTGTTGTAATATTTTTCTTATGTTTGTAAATATTTTTTTATTTTTTGTAACTTAGTTCTTTTTTATTTTTTGTACTTTAGTTAGTTTATTTCATTGTAGTTATTTGTAGGTATTGTATTTAATTAATGTATGGATAGTGTAGTGTTAGGTTTAATTGTAGGTAATTGTAGGTATTTTATTTAATTAATTTAATGATAGTATAGTGTTAGGTTTAATTGTAACTTAGGTTAGGATTTATTTTACAGGTAATTTTGTAATTATTTTAACTAGGTAACTATTAAATAGTTCTTAACTATTTAATAGCTATTGTACCTGGTTAAAATAATTACAAAGTTGCCTGTAAAATAAATATTAATCCTAAAATAGCTACAATGTAATTATAATTTATATTGTAGCTATATTAGGATTTATTTTACAGGTAAGTATTTAGCTTTAAATAGGAATAATTTATTTAATAAGTGTTAATTAATTTCGTTAGATTAAAATTATATTTAACTTAGGGGGGTGTTAGTGTTAGGGTTAGACTTAGCTTTAGGGGTTAATACATTTATTAGAATAGCGGTGAGCTCTAGTCGGCAGATTAGGGGTTAATGTTTGAAGTTAGGTGTCGGCGATGTTAGGGAGGGCAGATTAGGGGTTAATACTATTTATTATAGGGTTAGTGAGGTGAATTAGGGGTTAATAAGTGTAGGCAGGTGGAGGTGACGTTCTGGGGGGCAGATTAGGGGTTAATAAATATAATATAGGGGTCGGCGGTGTTAGGGGCAGCAGATTAGGGGTACATAAGGATAATGTAAGTAGCGGCGGTTTACGGAGCGGCAGATTAGGGGTTAATAATAATATGCAGGGGTCAGCGATAGTGGGGGCGGCAGAATAGGGGTTAATAAGTGTAAGGTTAGGGGTGTTTAGACTCGGGGTACATGTTAGAGTGTTAGGTGCAGACGTAGGAAGTGTTTACGCATAGGAAACAATGGGGCTGCGTTAGGAGCTGAACGCGGCTTTTTTGCAGGTGTTAGTTTTTTTTTCAGCTCAAACAGCCCCATTGTTTCCTATGGGGGAATCGTGCACGAGCAGGTTTTTGAGGCTGGCCGCTTGCATAAGCAACTCTGGTATCGAGAGTTGAAGCTGCGTTAAAAATGCTCTACGCTCCTTTTTTGGAGCCTAATGCAGCCTTTATGTGGACTCTCAATACCAGAGTTATTTTTATGGTGCGGACAGAAAAAAGCCGGCGTTAGCTACGCGGGTCCTTACCGACAAAACTCTAAATCTAGGCCCTAATATTTACAACTTGTCAGTACAGCTATGGGCTCGCCAATGGCTCCAGCCTATGTCAATCTTTTCATGTCATGATATGAGGATTGTTTTGTATATAAGGACGATAATCCAAATGTCCTTTTATATCGTCGTTATATTGACGATTTGTTAATAGTATGGGGTAGCAGGAGTCAAAACTCAATTCTCAACTTAATAGCAATTTACCCAATGTGCAGTTTAAAATGGAATATGATTGTGAACAGATTAAATTTCTTGATCTTTGTATTTATAAGAAGGATTATTGTAGGCAGTGAAAGCTAAACACGAAACTTTTTTTCCAAGCCAACAGACAGAAACACACTGTTGAAGTTTCAGACCTATCATCCCCCACAGTTGAAATTTGGGATCTTAAAATATCAATTATTGAGAGTAATCAGAAACAACACTGAGACTTCCGATAAACAATCCCAATTCATCTGTATGAGAGATAAGTTCTTAGCCAGGGGTTACAAATTGAAAGACATCATGAAAAGTTTGGGGTGAGATTTAACATTTTGACAGGGGTGCTGACATTAATCGCAGCAAAACTAAGAAACCAGAATGCTATTCCCTCAACTTTATTACTACATACACGCCAGCCAGTAACCTGGTTAAAAATACTTTGGCAAAAAACTGGTACATTCTTGCAGAAGACCCCACCTTACCATTCAAAGGTTTAAAACCTCCATGCATGGTATACAAAAAAGGCAGAAGCCTACAGTCTATGATTGTCAAACATGACTTGCATGGTGACATGCAAACTTGGTTAACTAAGAAAAAGGTGGGATGTTACAAATGTGGTATATGCGTTACCTGCAACACCATGCTTATGGGGGAGACATTTAGGCATCCTATAGAACCCAACATTATTCCATCAAACATAGGCTAACAGGCTTTTCAGATTTAGTTATTTATGTCATCAGTTGTCCCTGTGGAAAGTATTATGTTGGCAAAACCTGTACCTTGTTTAGGGAACGTCTTGCCAATTATAAAAGTGCCAATAGGGCAGCCTACAAGAACAATGAGAGTGACCAACCAGTGGCGCGTCACTTCTTAGAATTCGGCCATACTATTGCTATGATGAGAACTATACTAATAGATAGGGTCCCCCCACTTAGGGAATGGGGAAACAGGGATGAGGAACTCTTAAAGAGAGCGGCACGATGGATACATCAACTTGGTACAATGTCCCCTAAAGGTCTCAACACTCAGTTGGACCTATCTCTGTTCTACTAACATCGTGATATGAGCTACACATAACTAATCTAGACATTTCATACATTTTTTAACAGTCTTAGTTGAGTCCCTAGGGAGCGCTTATACTATGTTCAAATCAGACGAGCCTTATGCATTCAGTTATACATGGTTTACTAATTGGTTTGTTGAGACTCAGTTTGTACGTATAACAACTTTTGTTGCAGCTTGTAAGTCAGTGCTGACACAATTAGTTAACAATTTACTCATTTTTTTTCTGCCATTAGCGGGATCAGGTCAAAGTCTAGGAAGAATGGGGCTTAAAATATACACAGAACATATGTTCAGTTAAGATGCCACGATCGGAGGCTCTCTCTGTATTGACGATTGGTTAGTTCCATCACACACCCTCTGCCTTCCTATCCCTGACCACGTTGTGCAATGACGTAAGCACCATAGCGACTATTTCAAACCAGTGCAGTTAGCTTTAACACATATTCCTATCCTGAATGGCGGCATGAGAAGCCGTATTGGTTACATGCTAAGGTAGATATTTCTTGTGTATCTAAGCATAGATATGTTGTTGTTACAGTGTTTAATCTTTGGTATGTCAGTTATGATTTGCTTTGATTGGGGCCTTACTGACTCTCGCAAACATTATCGCGTTTAGGCCGTAGAGGTTTAATTTGGTGTGTTATTTGCAACATAGTTGCTTTGTGAGTTATATTGTGTGTTCAGTTCATGCCCTCATTATAAGCAATTTGCGGTGAATCGTAACAATAGTGGCTACTTCTAAATGTATCATTTGGGGTTCTGTTGAGATTTTCTCAATACTATCAGCATGTTTAATACATTTGTAAATAACATTACTGAGATATATACATAGCAACTCTGCTGGTTAAAGTGGCATAGATGTGTCTATATTGCTGTGTATATACATTTTAAATTTGCAATTGAAGATTAAAATAGTATAGTTTACACTGTCTTTTAATGGGTTTCTTTTGATTTATCACAGTGGGGTTTGATTTAAAGTGAAGGTAAACTTACCTTGATGTTGATCCAGTATGTTATTCTTTGTTGAAAATCAGTATGACTTTCATTCATCAAACGTTATAACTTTTTAGTGTTAATGGAGTTAAGAACGTTATAATTAAATTACTGTTACTCCACAAATTCAACCCGTTTGTTTTTTTGGGGGGGTTTGGCTCTATCACATGTTTCCATTATCCAATTGATAATCTGGCCATTAGGTGGCCGTCACTCCACGTCACCCTCCTCCTTTATCCTCTGCGCATGCGCTACTCTTTTTTTATTCATATGGAATCCCTTGCGCTCTCCCATTTCACATTTGAATAAAGGCTTTGCATGCGCAGTAGAGTTCAATCGCTGATTTGCACATGCATGGTTAATCAGAGCTTCAAATCTGATCATTGTGCAGGCGATTTTGAGAGACGTATAGAGCAGGTGGGACTGCGCTATACACCACAGACCAATGAAGCAGGAAATAGAGGTAGGGAGGAGTCACCATAAAAATCGTATATATATAGAAATATGTATTTATGAATAAATAAAATGTATTCTGCTCTGCTTTGTGAAGAACATTGGAATGTGAAACATTCATATTTTCATGTAGGGTTAGTGCACTTGAGAATATGCAATCTTGTTTGTGCGCAAGTAGGGTTTTAGGTTTTTTCCAATTTTTTTACTCCATTAACTTCTATGGGGGAATACGTAAACGCGCAAGCGATATTCTAAGTTCGACTTTTTGCGTTCGTTGGGGAAGCGAGAACGAAAACAGTTTAATTTCAACTTGTAATTCGAGCGCAACCCGACAAGTGCAAAAAGCTTACTTCTAGTGCAGTTAACGCTCGGCCACTCATAATCTTGCCCTAAGTGGAGTTGCGAGACCAATAACAATGATGCACAAAACAATATGAAGGCTGCAAAATAAGAATATTAATGGGTGGATTAAAGGGACATATTGCCCATAAGATAAATGAATTGAAAATAATGCAACATATTTGTAAAAAGCTAACTAGAAAATATCACATGAACTTTTTTATGTTACTCAAAATCCCTACAGTAGCCACATCCAGTCAGGATGTATGTCCCAGGATCTACAATTGAGGATGCAGCTTGCATCAGGCACAGCCACTTTATTTCCCTTCACAGTTTAAGGAAGCTTATCATGAAATCTAGGGTGGTCATGACAAAATTTTATGACTTTATGGTGAAATCCCAGCAAACACAGTACTGATGAAATTGAATAGCTGTTTATTTTTTACACCATGCAGATGAAAGTAAAATGAGTTGTTAAATATTAACTGTTCTCTGGTCTTTGGGCCTGATGATCTAAACTTTGCTGAATCAGACGTGTTTTTTTTTTTTACATGGACCCTTGTAGGGCCAGCCCCCATGGGATTGTCTTAGAAAAGAGGCAGTTACTGTGAATAGAGAGATGCCTCCTATAGAAAGTACTGGAGCTTGCTAAAGGGGAACTGGGTAGAGTGAAGTTAGCAGTGAACAGACTTTAAAAATTAAATCCTGTAGTCAATACAAATCACATTGTGCTGCTTTCTGCGTATAGCATCTTATAATCGCCTCTATTTTTGTATGCATGTGTTTTTCTATTAGGGTATTAAGTAGTTTGCGTCACAACCTTGCAGAACAGTGAGATCTGTAGGGTAGCATTGTTCAGATAATTGTGCTGGGATTTGAGCGACAATCTCATACACACCCATGGAACATCCATGTTCAGTCCATTTTATGATAAAACAACAATTATGCATTTATTCCTGTGTAATTTACATATAAATTTAAAGTTTTTGACAAAATATGATTTTTGATGCACCTTAACGAGACATGAAACCCACATTTTTTTTCTTTCATGATTTAGAAAGACAAGGCATTTTTAAACATCTTTCTAATTTAATTCTATTATCTAATTTGTTTTATTCTCTTGATATTCTTTGATGAAAAGCATATCTAGATATGCTCACTAGCTGCTGATTTGTTGCTGCACATAGAAGCCTCATGTGATTGGCTCACCAATGTGCATTGCTTTTTCTTCAAATAAGGATATCTAAAAAATGAAGCAAAATAAATAATAGAAGTAAATTGTAATGTTGTTTAAATTTGTATGTTCTATTTGAATCATGAAAGAAAGATTTTGGGTTTAGTGGCCCTTTAACAATACAATTGTATCTGGTAGAAGTTAACTAGAAACCCATCTGTTTATCTCGTTATAAATGAATGAAAAGTGAAATATCATGAAGAAAACTGTGGTTATTATGGAGAGATGGATAGTAATCTGTTGATAGAGTAATTGCATTAAATTGATAGACACATTTTATAAGATGTTAAAATCTGATTTTAAAGATAAAGTGCTATGTTCTTCCATTTTCCTTTTTAATGTAAGGTTACCAGTACATTGATGTTACTGAGGTAAGGTTTAGTTTATATTTGAGGGGAATTGCTTTCTCCGAGGGCTTGATTCTCAGATCATTTTGTGTGATATTCTTGCGTTTTCTAGAGATTTTTTGAGTTATCATATTGCAATGTTCTATGTTATAGATTAAACAGTATCTGCTATTTAATTGCACTTTTTCAAGTAAATAATTTATTTTAGAAGTGTATTAATGGGATTTGAACACTTTATATGATTGTTTTTAAGCTTGATATTCGGTGTTATGTTTATCATATATAAACTGCAAGTTTATGGAAAATAGTAAAGCAATCAAATGATTGATGGGAAGTTTATTTTTTAATATCCTTCATGCATAAGATAGAACATCAAATAAATATGTTAAATATTTCTTGATTTAAGTAAGTTAAAGCTATTTACATTGATATGGAAACTGGCAGTAAAGGCAGGTTTGTTCACAACTGATACTTAAATATCTTTTGCTCTGTTAATGATATTGTCAACCCTCACTACCATATCAGTAAATAGGGGAAGCCTCCAACATCATGAAAATAAGACAGATTTATTAAAGGGACAGTCAAGTTCAATTTTTTTTTCATGTTTCAAATAGGGCCTGTAATTTTAAACAACTTTCCAATTTACTTTTATCACCAATTTTGCTTTGTTCTCTTGGTATTCTTAGTTTAAAGCAAAGCCTAGGCGGTTCATATACTAATTTCTTAGACCTTGAAGGCCACCTCTAATCTAAATGCATTTTGATAGTTTTTGCCCACTAGAGGGCGCTAGTTCATGTGTTTCATATAGATAACATTGAGCTCCTGCACATGAATTTACCATAGAGACAGCTCTGATTGGCTAAAATGCAAGTCTGTCAAAAGAACTGAAATAAGGGGGCAGTCTGCAGAGGCTTAGATACAAGGTAATCACAGAGGTAAAACGTGTATTATTATAACTGCGTTGGTTATGCAAAACTGGGGAATTGGTAATTAAGGAATTATCTATCTTTTAAAACAACATAAATTCTGGTGCAGGGTACGTCCTCAGAAAAAAGGCAGTTAACGCCTGAGAACGTACCCTGCACGTCCTCAGTGTGGAAAGCAGCTGGAAGCGATCCTGCTCGCTTCCAGCTGCTTTCCGGTTATTGCAGTGATGCCTCGATATGGAGGCATCCTGCAATAACCTTTGTAAGCCATCCGGTGCAGAGAGAGCCACTCTGTGGCCCTCTCTGCACTGGAGATCGGTGGCTTACTGCGTTGGTGGGTGGGAGCCGGACCGGGAGGCGGGTGGCGGCCATCGATGGCCCTGGTTATGTGAAGGGGGGCGGGATCGTGGGCGGGGGTGGCTGGGGGCGCGCACGGGCGCGCGCGTGCACGGGAGGGTGGGGGCGGGCGCGTGCACGGGGAGGGAGCGGGTGGGAACCGCTACACTACAGAAAATGTTGAAAATTACAAATGTTGAAAGTCCAAAATTAAAAAAAAAAAAAACGATCAGCAAGGTGGTGGGGGTTTGTCTGTGTGGGGGTGGGGGAAGCTACACTACAGAAAAGAAAAACAAAACAAAACAAAAAAGCACTTTTTATTGCACTTTTTATTGCAAACTGGGTACTGGCAGACAGCTGCCAGTACCCAAGATGGCCCCCAATAAGGCAGAGGGGAGGGTTAGAGAGAGGTTTTGGGGGGCATCAGGGAGGTTGGGGGCTAAGGGGGGGATCCTACACAGTAGCATATGTACATATGCTAAAAAATTTTTTTTTTTTTTTAAAAACCCTTTTATTTTAGTACTGGCAGACTTTCTGCCAGTACTTAAGATGGCGGGGACAATTGTGGGGGAGGGAAGGGAGCTGTTTGGGAGGGATCAGGGGGTGGGATGTGTCAGGTGGGAGGCTGATCTCTACACTAAAGCTAAAATTAACCCTGCAAGCTCCCTACAAACTCCCTAATTAACCCCTTCACTGCTAGCCATAATACACGTGTGAAGCACAGCAGGATTTAGCGGCCTTCTAATTACCAGAAAGCAACGCCAAAGTCATATATGTCTGCTATTTCTGAACAAAGGGGATCCCAGACAAGCATTTACAGCCATTTGTGCCATAATTGCACAAGCTGTTTGTAAATGATTTCAGTGAGAAACCTAAAATTGTGAAAAATTTTAAGTTTTTTTTAATTTGATCGCATTTGGCGGTGAAATGGTGGCATGAAATATACCAAAATGTGCCTAGATAAATACTTGGGGTTGTCTACTACACTACACTAAAGCTAAAATTAACCCTACAAGCTCCCTAAAAGCTCCCTAATTAACCCCTTAACTGCTGGGCATAATACACTTGTGGTGCGCAGTGGCATTTAGCGGCCTTCTAATTACCAAAAAGCAACGCCAAAGCCATATATGTCTGCTATTTCTGAACAAAGGGGATCCCAGAGAAGAATTTACAACCATTTATGCCATAATTGCACAAGTTGTTTGTAAATAATTTCAGTGAGAAACCGAAAGTTTGTGAAAAAATTTGTGAAAAAGTGAACGATTTTTTGGATTTGATCGCATTTGGCGGTGAAATGGTGGTATGAAATATACCAAAATTGGCCTAGATCAATACTTTGGGATGTCTACTAAAAAAAAATATATACATGTCAAGGGATATTCAGGGATTCCTGAAAGATATTAGTGTTCTAATGTAACTAGCGCTAATTTTGGAAAAAAATGGTTTGGAAATAGCAAAGTGCTACTTGTATTTATGGCCCTATAACTTGCAAAAAAAGCAAAGAACATGTAAACATTGGGTATTTCTAAACTCAGGACAAAATTTAGAAACTATTTAGCATGGGTGTTTTTTGGTGGTTTTAGATATGTAACAGATTTTGGGGGTCAAAGTTAGAAAAAGTGTGTTTTTTTCAATTTTTCCTCATATTTTATCATTTTTTTATAGTAAATTATAAGATATGATGAAAATAATGGTATCTTTAGAAAGTCCATTTAATGGCGAGAAAAACGGTATATAATATGTGTGGCTACAGTAATTGAGTAAGAAGAGAATTACAGCTAAACACAAACACTGCAAAAATGTAAAAATAGCCTTGGTCCCAAACGGACAGAAAATGGAAAAGTGCTGTGGTCATTAAGGGGTTAAGGATTGAAACAGTTTGGAATGTTCTCTTTTAAAAATACATTTAAAGGGACATTCCAGCCAAAATTGGAATCAAAATGAATGCATTTCAGTTAATTTCTGGTAATGACACATTTTGTTAATTGCTGACATGATTACAAGCCTCACTGGTGCTTTGAGCAGCTCCAGTATTTAAAATGCTTTTATACAGAGAATATCTAGCTATACTCTGCACGTGCAGAGAAAAATGCTAGCACTCAAACAGTGATATATTTTACTAGAAACATTTTAGCCATTACATGTATATTGCAAATATGTTTCTATTCAAAGATTTAATTAATCTATGTGCATTTAAATTTTGACCAGATAATCCCTTTAATGTTTCATGCTAAAAGGACTTAAAAAAATTAGATTGTAATATTAAATGCTTAATTTTATGTAGTAAAAATAAACTTTGCAATATAATATGATGATTTAATGTGTCATTTTTCCTGTAATTTTATTCTGAAAATAGAGGGTTTACAACTTCCTGTTGGAATTGCATACCCCAGATTTAACACTGCAATATTCCACACAGTGATTGGCTGCAAAACCTAGTGACATATTTATAGCTTTCCCTAATTAGCTTCAGCCGGGAAGGAAACCTAGAATTCAACATGGCAGAACCCATTGATTTATAGACTCTAATATTTTACAATTATATTTTCAATAGTTAAGCAAGTAATATAATTTTAAATAATACTGTATATATTATTATGCTGCTACTAATTATGTTCTTGTATCTTACATTTTTCTTTAATACTTACTAACAATTAAAGAATTGTAATATATTTTCAGGGAAGCTTTACATGAATCCTCTTTGCTTTGATACAAAAGTTCTTTAGAACTAAAACTATGACAATTATTTCCATTCAAACACTCAATAAAAGTCATGTTTGGGCAAAATGATTGCAATGATTTGAAATTGAATGGATAGGAAGCAAAAAAAAAATCCTGAACAAAAAGAAATAGAAAAAATTATAAATATTCTTATCCCCTAGTCAGACAGTTATATTGCTATCCCCCAAAAATGTCCTTACCATCTGGAGATCTCTCTGAAGTTACCAGGTCATCTAAGGCATTGTTTCTCCACCACGGTCGTCAAGTACCCCAACAGGCCAGGTTTTCATTATAGCTGAACCAGTGCACAGGTGAAATAATCAGCTGATGGGTGAGAGCAGGCTATTAACCATGGTTACTGATCAGCTGATTATTTCAGCTGTGGTTCAGCTATAATGAAAACTTGGCCTGTTGGGGTACTTGTACCTTACTTGAAGACCGTGGTTGAGAAACACTGATCTAAGGGATAGAGCATGCTCTGTCTAGTTTATGAACATGATAACAAAATAGCATCATACATGACATTACCTATAAATCATAACCTTTACCTCCTCTTAACCCAGCAAAGCATTAGCTAGAGGAAGGGCAGAACGGTCATATTCACAGAAACTAGTGCTGCACAAAGGACCATACTTCTCCCACCATACTTGACCCCAAAAGAGACAAGCAAAGCGATATTGGCACCCAGCCACCAAGCCTCTCATAATAATAATTCATCACTTTGTCTAAAACCCAGAAAGGTAAAAAGTTACCAAATAGCATGATAAAAATTCACTGGTCCCTAAATTATGGCAACCATAGATATGTGTCTTGTGTTCTTATTATGTCTTACTATAAAGTAATGCGTGTAGTTTTATCACTGCCTTATATTAGCTATTATTATTTTAAGAATATAATACAAACTGGTACACTGACCAATTTGTTACTGGATATTTTTTTAAACAAATTTGATTCATGAAATTCCTGTGTTTTTTTCCAAACTCACAATTTGTTTACTTTTCAGAGAGTGTTGAACTGTTTGCCATCCATCCAGTTCCCTATCTCGTTATTTGATACATCAGTGACTTCACAAATCAACTACAATAGTTTCACGTGGTTAAGTCATCAGGGAAACACTGTCAGTTTTAGGGGCTGAGGTAGTTAACAAGATGTTTTCTATATGGACAGATATTTTTTATGTACCTTAGCCAGTAATCAATGACTTTTATTGACTTAAGGCATGCTGGCTTGCATAAGCTTTCAAGACAATGGAGATTTTTTTTTATTCTTCTGACAGATATCACAACCTACTGAGGCTAATGTTTTCTTTGGGATCAATATGGAAATAAACATTTTTCTTTTACTTTCTGCTAATTTAAAGGGGGAAGTGAATGTTCACAATTATTACACTGCTTTTTAAATAAAGCTTATTCATTATTATGAAAATGCCCAAAGAGCTCCTAAGTATAAATTTTACAACCCAATTTTACTCACTGCCCCAGCCTACCTATGGTCCGTAGCTTCTTTCCAAATCTCATGCAGCACACAGCACAGCCAATCACTGTTTGTGAGACTAATAGAAAGTATCCTGGTGCTTCTTCTTCAGCAGCTGTTTTTTATGCTGATCAAACTTGTCATTTAAGAGTATTGTTAGTTACAATACAAGTCTTAAAATGACCGGGTACATTTAACAAAGGTTGAGCGGACATAACAAGCTGTAGCGAATCGTGTCTACTCGACCTACGCTGTCGGCATTTAAAGGGACAGTCTAGGCCAAAATAAACTTTCATGATTCAGATAGAGCATGTCATTTTAAACATTTTTTCAATTTACTTTTATCACCAATTTTGCTTTGTTCTCTTGGTATTCTTAGTTGAAAGCTTAACCTAGGAGGTTCATATGCTAATTTCTTAGACATTGAAGGCCACCTCTTTTCAGAATGCATTTTAACAGTTTTTCACCACTAGAGGGTGTGAGTTCACATATTTCATATAGATAACACTGTGCTCGTGCATGTGAAGTTATCTGGGAGCAGGCACTGATTGGCTAGACTGCAAGTCTGTCAAAAGAACTGAAACAAAGGGGCAGTTTGCAGAGGCTTAGATACAAGATAATCACAGAGGTTAAAAGTATATTATTATAACTGTGTTGGTTATGCAAAACTGGGGAATGGGTAATAAAGGGATTATCCATCTTTAAAAACAATAAAAATTCTGGTGTAGACTGCCCCTTTAACATTGCACAAGAATTTCTGTTGAAATGCTTGTGCAATGCTGACTCTGCTCAACGGCGACTAATCGGCCGCTAGCAGAGGCCGTCAATGCAGGGGCCGTCAATCATCCCGATCACCGATGATTTCAGTCCGCCACCTACAACCGCTGCATTTTAGGCAGACCTGAAACGATAGGGCTCTGAAGCAGCATCCACTGCTTAATAAATGGAGCCCAATACGCGCATCTACTCTTTTTTTTATCTTTTTTTATAAATTCTTAAAGTGACAACAGTGTTTATGGTGTAAAGGGACAATAAACATCCATAATTATGATAGTGCACTAGAAATAATTCTGTATCTATGGAATATAAATATTAGAAACAAAGTATTTCTTTTAGACACTTGTTCGCACCGTTTTTCTTACTAACCCAGTATACATTTAAAAATGTCATATGAGCAGTATTCAAATTTTTTTATTAAAAACTAAATAAAAAATGTGTGAACATTGAAGATGTACTGGGCTCAATTTATGAAGACACAGCCTTAGGGCCCAAACGTTACAGCTGCTACTTAGCCTCTCCACCGCCTGAATGGTGATGGAGTGAAATCATCTGCATCATATCTGGTCTGAATGGTGATGGAGTGAAATCATCTGCATCATATCTGGTCTGAATGGTGATGGAGTGAAATCATCTGCATCATATCTGGTCTGAATGGTGATGGAGTGAAATCATCTGCATCATATCTGGTCTGAATGGTGATGGAGTGAAATCATCTGCATCATATCTGGTCTGGATAATTGACACGCTTTGCTTTCACACAGTTGGTTGCACAAGAGCATGGGGCGTGGCTGTAATGCCGGGATAGGAACATTGATCGGGTTGAATTGCGGCGATGTCTGTCCTCCTCCTCAGAGCAGGCAAACAGGTTATGGAGCATCGGTCTTTAGACTGGTGTTTCTGGGGAGTCTGAAGGCTTGCCAGAAACACGGGCCATACGGAGCTTGATAGATAGGCCCCAGAGTGTACAATTTTAAATAACTTTCCAATTTACTTCTATTACCTAATTTGCTTTGCTGTTTTGGTATCCATTGTTGAAAAGCATACTTAGGTAGGCTCGGGATGCCAATGCACTATTGGGAGCTAGCTGTTGATTGGTGGCTGCACATATATGCATCCTGTCATTGATTCCTTAGCAGGGTCAACTTTAACATTTGTGGGGCCCTGGGAAGATACATTTAAGGGACCCCTCAGCCAGTGCCTTTATTCCACTCCCCAGTATGCTCTGCCTCTTGTATGGCCCACCCTTGTGCCAACATTCAGTGATACCTATATAAAGAATAACACAAAATATTAGACCCCTTGATACCATAAACACTTCTCATAATCTATTCAACATATACATTGCACCATTTCAGAACCTTACCGCTGACATTGTAGTGCACCGCAAAGAGTGGGGCCCTGGGTGGGCTCCCCTCTCACCCTGCCCAAAAGGCAGCCCTGCTCACTGGATCTGTTCATTAGCTCCCATTAGTGCATTGTGGTTCCTTTAACAAAGGATAGCAAAATAATGATGCAAATTTGATAATAGACTTTAATTGGAAAGTGTTTAAAATTGTATGCTCTATTTGAATCATGAAAGAAAAATGTTGTATTTCATGTCCCTTTAATATAATATTAAAAGTCTTAAAAGCTTAAAGGCCACTAAACAAAGTAGTATAGTATAATCAATAAATTCATAATAAAGAGACAATGCAAAAGTATTTCAAATGGGTAGCAGATTTGTTACTGACATATGCCAGTTAGTTACATCTTCCTTCCTAATGCATCATGTAACAGCCATCAGCCAATCACAAAATGCATATACGTATATCCTGTGAATCTTGTACATGCTCAGTACGAGGCGGTGCCCCAGAAAGTGTGCATATAAAAAGATTGTGCACATTTAGATAATGGAATTTAATTGGAAAGTTGTTTAACATTGTGTGCTCTATCTGAGTGGTGAAAGTATAATTTTGACTTGACTGTCCCTGTAATCAGAGCCGCCATCAGGGGGTGACAGGGGTGACTCCTGTCAGGAGCCCAATGGGCCAGGGGGGCCCCATGAGGCAAAAACTAAAAAATATATATATATATATTTTACATTTTGGCAGCCACCAGTGGGTAGTACAGCAGAGTGCTAATTGAGCATGGGAAATGTTATTACAAGGAGTAAAGTATTAGCATTTGAGAGGATTCTGAGTGTGCACTAAACCACTATGCACAGTGTGAGACAGACTTGGCACTTTGTTTGTACAGTGTGGGCCTGAGTCAGAAAGCAGATCACTTTCATTTGCAGAGTAGGTAGGACTTATTTAGCAAATGTTTTTTATTTCTTTGTGCAATTTCGGATTGTTACTTTAGTGTGGTAGTAGTTGTATGGTGGGGCCAGTGGTCCATAAAAACAATTTTTTTTAGCAGCAGTGTATTTATGATTATTTCACAATGCTGTAGAAATTCTATATTTAAAATCATGCAGAAATGTTTCCTCCTCAATACACAAATGGTAGGTGCCCTTTTACACAAATGGTAGGTGCCCTTTTGGCAGATATGCATTTTTTTATTTTTAAATATATATATATATATATATATATATATATATATATATATATATATATATATTTATTTATTTATTTAACAAATGAGTCGCAGTATCCAGAAAAAGAGAGCAGAAGGAGGGACCAGCTATAATAAGCGTCTTACTGATACCTCATACAAATTGAGATTGAATCATGTGAGTGGTTTGATTTTACTTGAATTGCTGAATATACCTATACACAACAGGCTTCACTAGGGGTGCCTTTCTTGTGCGCTTCTCTACATCTTGTTTTTCCATATATATATATATATATATATATATATATATATATATATATATATATATAACATGCCAGTTTACTGCCCCTTTATGCAAGGACTTTCCAGATGCAAGGAGGCATTTTATCTAAGATTTTTACATCTGCATAAAATGTTATACTCTCATACTAAGATTGCTCAGTGTTTGAAATGAGACAGGTTAACTTAAAACTGTTCAGTTTACACTACAGTTGACTTAATTTTGAAATACATACCAACAAGCTTAAATCCTGCATTTAACCAGATCTAATGGTATGAGTAGCACAGCTTATGGTTCCACCAAGACCATATAGAGTACAGCATTTTCAAAATCCATAAGTACATTTGACAGATGGGAACATTTGTACACTATATTTGAAGTGGTGCTCTTGGTTGGGGAAAATGGGGAAAAACAAACATATGTCAACCTTTTAAAAGTACTTTTCTTCATCTAGCCATCTACCCAGATCATTAATGTACAATTTTGAATTCACAGAATTATTTTTGTTTGCATATTTACAAAAATTATTCTTTAAAAAGTGATCTTAATTGCTGCAATTTTTTTTTATCATTGATTTAGGGGATGCAAGGTGCATAAATGTTTCCTCCTGTGAGTATTTCTGTGGGTGTCTGTGTTTATGTCTTTGTGCTTTGGTTTGTGTCTCTATGAGTGTGTATGTATTTTTTTTCTGTGGGTCTCTCTGTGAGGGTGGGTGTGTATGTCTTTGTGCATTTTCTGTGGATGTCTGTGGGGGTGTGTGCATATGTCTTTTAGCTTTTTCTATGGGTGGCTCTGTGAGGGTGTGTGTATGTTTGTCTTTGTGTATTTTCTCTGGATACCTCTGTGAGCGTGGGTGTGTATTTCTATGTTTTCTGTGGATGCCTCTGTGAGGGTGGGTGTGTATGTCTGTGTTTTCTGTGGATGTCTCTGTGAGGGTGTGTGTTTTCTGTGGGTGTCTCTGTGAGGGTGTGTGTATGTATTTGTGTGTTTTCTGTGGATGTCTCAGTGAGGGTGTGTGTATGTATGTCTTTCTTTGTTTTATGTGGTTGTCTCTATGTGTGTGTATGTATTTGTGTGTTTTCTGTGGGTGTCTCTGTGTGTGTGTGTGTGTGTGTTCGTCTTTGTGTGTTTTCTGAGGCTGTCTCTGTCAGTGTTTCTTTGGGTGTATGTGCAAGTTTGAGTTTGTGTGTGTGTGTCCATTGTCTTTTCCTTTTTAGGACCTTACTACTGATTATTCACATCTTTCTACAGACTTTGAGACTAACAAGACCTTTCCGAAAGTCACCAATCCACCATTTAACCTTTAAATTATTGTTTAGGCAGTTCAGGGCCCTTCCTTTCAGCCACTGCATGCTGTTGTCATCATTTAGTTGGCATCTTCCTTTACAAAAAGATAATCAGAACTCCATTTTTTTTTTTTAAAATCTCCTCTTTTTTTTTTTTACAAAACTGTAGTTTACCTCATTACTTGTCAGGTCAATGTAAACAAGTGCTGAGTGTCTGTTTGGGTGTCTGTGTCTGAGTGTCTTTCTTTGCGTGTCTGCTAGAGTGTCTATATGTGAATCCTTATGTGTGAATGTGTGTGTGTTTAAGTGTATGAGTATGCCTGTGTGTGTGTGTGTATGTTACTACCTTAACAACATTTCCAAGTTTAAATAGACACTTAAGTGCATATACGTTTTAGTCACTTGGTCAAAATTTCACATGTCAAAGGAGGGGGGGGGGGGGGGGCCTGATCAATGGTTAAGTCAGGGGCCCCAAAATTTCTAGTGGCGGCCCTGCCTGTAATGTTTCACTGTTTAGTGATTTAATATATATTATGTTTGAAACTGTGCTGCTAATATAATGATAATATAATAAGTGTCTAAGCACACCTGAGGAAATATTGCTATTTCTCCTACATTGGTGTATCCGGTCCACGGCTTCATCCTTACTTGTGGGATATTCTCAATCCCTACAGGAAGTGGCAAAGAGAGCACACAGCAGAGCTGTCCATATAGCTCCCCTCAGGCTCCGCCCCCCCAGTCATTCTCTTTGCCACTCTAACTAGTAGCATCTCCACAGGGGTGGTAAAGAGTATGTGGTGTTTAGTTGTAGTTTTTTATTCTTCTATCAAGAGTTTATTATTTTAAAATAGTGCCGGCTTGTACTATTTACTCTGCAGCAGAAAGTGATGAAGATTTCTGCAGAGAGGAATATGATTTTAGCACCAGTAACTAAAATCCAATGCTGTTCCCACGCAGGACTGTTGAAACCAGAGAACTTCAGTTGGGGGGAACAGTTTGCAGGCTTAACTGCTTCAGGTATGATCAGTCATTTTTCTAACAAGACCTAGTAATGCTAGAAGACTGTCAGCAATCCCCTCTGGGATAGGTAAGCCATTTTTCTCAGACTCTGTATAAAATGATGGCTTATATTAAGGGCTCTATGCTGGTTGACACTATTGTGGGCTAAATCGATTGCTTTTTAGCATGTTTTCACTATAAATAAGGTGTTTTTTCAGACTTTAAAACACTTTTGGGGTTTTATTTTGTGCCTGGCACTTATTTGGACACCTATTCTAGTCAGAAAGGCCCCTCCACTCTGGAATGAAGAGGGAGGAGGCCTCATTTTCAGGCCTCAATTGCACAGTTGTTTTGCTTAGGCAGTTCATGCAGCTTCACATGGGGAGTCCAGAGGCATCAGAAAAGACTCCAGAGAGGCTTATTTCCTACTAAAATAATCCCTAATGAAGTTAAAGGCCACAGTGGAAGCTGTGGCATAGTACTGTAGTGTTTTAAACAGGTTAATTGCTGTTATTAGCTCAGGTTTGGGCATTAAGGGGTTAATTGGTCTGAAAATTTGTGTGCAATCATTTCAAAGCATTAAGACACTGTGGTGAAAATTTCATTAAAATCGGATGTTTATTTAATGGTTTTTTGATGTTTTAGTAATAAAGTGTGCACTTTTATTATTTAAAGACACAGTAACGTTTTTGTCAAAAATAATTTTTATTCCATTGAAGATTTGTTTAAGTCTGTCAAACATGTCTGACCCTTCAGATAACCTATGTTCTGCATGTTCAAAGGCCAAGGTGGTTCCCCCATTAAATTTATGTATGAAGTGTGCCATAGCGTCCAAACAGCTTAAGGACCATACAATCACGCTTAAAGATATAGCCCAAGATGATTCTTTAGCTGAAGGTAGTGAGGATAGCACACTATCCTCTCCTTCTGTGTCAACACCAGCTATGCCCGCGCAAGCGATGCCCAGTACATCTAGCGCGCCAATTGCTATTACTATGCAACAGTTAGCAGCAGTAATGGATAATTCTCTCGCAGCATTTTTATCCAAACTGCCAGCTTTTCCTAGGAAGCGTGATTGCTCAGTTTTAAATACAGAAAATGAGCAAGCAGAAGCAGAGGATGATTTATCTGTAGTGCCCTCACATCAATCTGACTTGGCGGTGAGGGAGGGTCTGTCTGAGGGAGAAATTTCTGACACAGGAAAAGTTTCTCAGCAGGCAGAGCCTGATACCATAGCATTTAAATGTAAGCTTGAACACCTCCGCGCTCTACTTAAGGAGGTCCTAGCTACTCTTGATGATTGTGACCCTTTGGTGGTCCCAGAAAAATTGTGTAAAATGGATAAATTCTTAGAGGTCCCAGTACACACTGATGCGTTTCCGATACCTAAGAGGGTGGCGGATATAGTGAATAAGGAGTGGGAGAAGCCAGGTGTACCTTTTGTTCCCCCTCCTATATTTAAGAAAATGTTCCCCATTGTTGACCCCAGAAGGGACGCGTGGCAGACAGTCCCTAAGGTAGAGGGGGCAGTTTCAACGCTAGCTAAGCGCACAACTATACCAATAGAAGACCGTTGCGCTTTCAAAGATCCTATGGATAAAAAATTAGAAGGTTTACTTAAGAAAATTTTTGTTCAACAAGGTTTTCTCCTTCAACCAATTTCTTGCATTATTCCTGTAACCACTGCAGCTGCTTTTTGGTTTGAGGAATTAGAAAACTCGCTCCAGAAGGAGACTTCTTATGATGAAGTCATGGATAGAATTCACGCCCTGAAGTTGGCTAATTCTTTCATTACAGATGCCGCTTTTCAGTTAGCTAAATTAGCGGCGAAAAATTCTGGTTTCGCAATAGTGGCGCGTAGGGCGCTTTGGCTAAAATCGTGGTCGGCGGATGTGTCATCCAAAACAAAATTGCTTAATATTCCTTTCAAGGGTAAGACCCTATTCGGGCCAGAGTTGAAAGAAATTATTTCAGATATCACTGGGGGAAAGGGCCATGCCCTTCCACAGGATAGACCTTTCAAAGCTAAAAATAAGTCTAATTTTCGTTCCTTTCGCAATTTCAGGAACGGACCGGCTTCTACCTCTACAGCCACTAGGCAAGAGGGTAACGCACCCCAGCCCAAACCAGCATGGAAACCATTGCAAGGCTGGAACAAGGGTAAACAGGCCAAAAAGCCTGCTGCTGCTACCAAGACAGCATGAAGGGGTAGCCCCCGATCCGGGACCAGATCTAGTAGGGGGCAGACTTTCTCTCTTTGCTCAGGTCTGGGCAAGAGATGTTCCGGACCCCTACACTAGAAATTGTCTCTCAGGGGTATCTTCTAGAATTCAAGGACCTTCCTCCAAGGGGAAGGTTCCACATGTCTTGCTTATCTTTAGACCAGATAAAGAGACAGGCATTCTTACATTGCGTAGAAGACCTTTTAAAAATGGGAGTGATAAACCCAGTTCCAACAGCAGAACAAGGACTGGGATTTTACTCAAACCTGTTTGTAGTTCCCAAAAAGGAAGGAACTTTCAGGCCAATTCTGGATTTAAAGATCCTAAACAAATTCCTCAGCGTTCCATCATTCAAAATGGAAACCATTCGGACAATTTTACCAATGATCCAGGAGGGTCAATATATGACTACCGTGGACTTAAAGGATGCGTACCTGCATATTCCTATCCACAAAGATCACCATCAGTTTCTGAGGTTCGTCTTTCTGGGCAAGCATTACCAGTTCGTGGCTCTTCCCTTCGGATTGGCCACTGCTCCCAGAATTTTCACAAAGGTGCTAGGGTCCCTTGTAGCGGTGCTAAGGCCAAGGGGCATTGCAGTAGCACCTTACCTAGATGACATTTTAATACAGGCGTCGTCCTTTCACAAAGCAAGGGCTCATACGGACATTGTTCTAGCCTTTCTAAGGTCTCACGGGTAGAAGGTGAACATAGAAAAAAAGTTCTCTGTCCCCGTTCACAAGGGTTCCCTTCCTGGGAACAATAATAGACTCGGTAGAAATGAAAATCTTTCTGACAGAGGTCAGGAAATTAAAACTTTTGAACACTTGTCGAGTTCTTCAATCCATTCCTCAACCCTCCATAGCTCAGTGCATGGAGGTAATAGGACTAATGGTTGCAGCAATGGACGTGGTTCCTTTTGCTCGAATTAATTTAAGACCATTGCAACTGTGCATGCTCAAACAATGGAATGAGGATTATGCAGATTTGTCTCCCCAGATTCAGATGGACCAGCAAACCAGAGACTCACTCCTCTGGTGGTTGTCTCAGGATCACCTGTCTCAGGGAATGAGTTTCTGAAGACCGGAGTGGATCATTGTCACGACCGACGCCAGCCTCTTAGGCTGGGGCACGGTCTGGAAGTCCCTGAAGGCTCAGGGTCTATGGTCTCGGGAAGAATCTCTTCTCCCGATAAACATTTTGGAATTGAGAGCGATATTCAATGTGCTCTAGGCATGGCCTCAACTAGCGGAGGCCAAATTCATCAGATTTCAGTCAGACAACATGACGACTGTAGCGTACATCAATGATCGGGGGGAACAAAGAGTTCTCTGGCGATGAGAGAGGTATCCAAGATCATCAAATGGGCAGAGGATCACTCCTGCCATCTATCAGCAATTCGTCAGACTTTCCATCCGGGGGAGTGGGAACTCCACCCGGAGGTTTTTGCTCAGCTGACCCAGCTATGGGGCATTCCAGATCTGGATCTGATGGCATCACGTCAGAACTCCAAAGTTACACGTTACGGGTCCAGGTCCAGGGATCCCAAGGCGACATTGGTAGATGCCTTAGTAGTGCCTTGGTCGTTCAATCTAGCTTATGTCTTTCCACCGTTTCGACTTCTCCCCCGGCTAGTAGCCAGAATCAAACAGGAGAAGGCTTCGGTAATTCTGATAGCTCCTGCGTAGCCACGCAGGACTTGGTATGCAGACCTGGTGAATATGTCATCGGTTCCACCATGGAAGCTGCCTTTGAGGCAGGACCTTCTAATTCAAGGTCCATTCGAACATCCAAACCTAGTTTCTCTGCAACTAACTTCTTGGACATTGAATGCTTGGTTCTAGCTAAGCGTGGGTTTTCGGAATCAGTTATAGATACTCTGATCCAGGCTAGAAAGCCTGTCACCAGGAAAATTTACCATAAAATATGGCGGAAATATCTTTGCTGGTGCGAATCCAAGGGTTACTCATGGAGTAAGATTAGGATTCCAAGGATACTATCTTTTCTCCAAGAAGGATTGGAGAAAGGTCTGTCAGCTAGTTCTTTAAAGGGACAGATATCTGCTCTGTCTGTTTTGTTACACAAGCGTCTGGCAGCCATGCCAGATATTCAGGCGTTTGTACAGGCTTTAGTCAGAATCAAGCCTGTCTACAGACCTGTGGCTCCTCCATGGAGTCTAAATTTAGTTCTTTCAGTTCTTCAAGGGGTTCCGTTTGAACCTCTACATTCCATAGATATTAAGTTACTATCTTGGAAAGTTTTGTTTTTAGTAGCTATTTCTTCTGCTAGAAGAGTTTCTGAATTGTCTGCTTTGCAGTGTAAGTCACCCTATCTGGTGTTTCATACAGATAAGGTAGTTTTACGTACCAAACCTGGTTTTCTTCCAAAAGTGGTTTCCAATAAGAATATCAACCAGGAAATAGTTGTTCCTTCTCTGTGTCCTAATCCAGTTTCTAACAAGGAACGTCTGTTACACAATCTTGATGTGGCTGAAAAGCATCGTCCGGTTGGCTTATGAGACTGCTGGAAGGCAGCCTCCTGAACGAATTACAGCTCACTCTACTAGAGCTGTGGCTTCCACATGGGCTTTCAAGAATGAGGCTTCTGTTGAACAGATTTGTAAGGCAGCGACTTGGTCTTCACTGCATACGTTTGCCAAATTTTAAAAATTTGATACTTTGCTTCTTCGGAGGCTATTTTTGGGAGAAAGGTTTTGCAAGCAGTGGTGCCTTCCGTTTAGGTTACCTGACTTGTTCCCTCCCTTCATCCGTGTCCTAAAGCTTTGGTATTGGTTCCCACAAGTAAGGATGAAGCCGTGGACCAGATACACCAATGTAGGAGAAAACAGAATTTATGTTTACCTGATAAATTTCTTTCTCCTACGGTGTATCCGGTCCACGGCCCGCACTGGCATTTTGGTCAGGTTTAAATTTATTTTTTGTAAACTACAGTCACCACTGCACCCTATGGTTCTCCTTTTTCTCCTAACCGTCGGTCGAACGGCTGGGGGGGCAGAGCCTGAGGGGAGCTATATGGACAGCTCTGCTGTGTGCTCTCTTTGCCACTTCCTGTAGGGATTGAGAATATCCCACAAGTAAGGATGAAGCCGTGGACCGGATACACCGTAGGAGAAAGAAATTTATCAGGTAAACATAAATTCTGGGGTTTTTTTGTACTTACATTTCTTAGTAAACCAAAACATTGTGAAAATGTTGCTTTATCCCATATCTCAAATATAACAGATACATCTCTTTATGTGGTACTTGGGAGGTGGCACTTCAAGAATGGTAACAGTAAAAAAACAGATTAATTTGCAATACCTGAAAAACACTCCTTTTTCAAGCACTATGGGCTGAATTGTACAAAATTCCTCAGTTTGGGTATCCTATGCCCAAAATATATATCCATTTTCTTTAGATAATATGATAATAAAATTCAGACTCTTAATAAGTAGTAAACATTCTTCTTGAAAAAATGTAAAGATCTGAATTATTTTGGTCACTGAAAGAAATACAGTTACATATATTTGTTAGAAAATAATCTGTTGTTGTCTGGTAAAATATTCAGCCTCACTAAGCTCATGCTGTTTCTCTGCGACGGAAAAAATGTAATTACATTGTAAAAAAAACCCACTATAATTTCACACTGAAGACACATGAATCAGTCATACGCTCAAGCAATTTACCGTCAACCCTGTTCATATGTTAAGTGTGAGAAAAGGGATTATGTGGCGAATAACAAAGGGTTTTACCTACAGCAATTACCATGACCTTGTGAGAACTAGCATTAACCTCGACTTATATAAGTTCAAGTACATAGCAACTACAGGAACATACCATAAGGTCACTTACTTTAAGCTTACATTTATTAAAGGGACATGATACCTAAATGTAAAGCATATGAAAGTAATGCAGCATAGCTGTAAAAAGCTGACTAGAAAATATCACCTGAACATCTCTATGTAAAAAAGGAAGATATTTTACCGTAAATTTCCTAAGTATTCCACACCACTGTAAAGAGACTTTAAGCAGCCAGTCAGGATGCCTGTCCCAGGACTTGCAAGAGAGTGTGCATCTGTCATGTGCAGACACAGTCATGTTATTTTCCTATTCAGTAGTAAGTAAGTTCTATGAAATCTCATGAGATCACAGCAAAGGCAAAGCACTACCTCAGCAGTGCTGATGCTAATTGGCTATTGTTTGTTTGTTTGTTTGTTTTTTCAACTTGCAGCTGGACAGCAGCTGAAGTAAAACTGTTTACACAGCACTTACTCTGGTGAGCTGAAAACATTTTGAGGTAAAATATCTAAATAGAGATGCTCAGGTGATATTTTCTTGTCAGCTTTTTAGCATAATGAGCATTATGTCCCTTTAATCATATTTTTAAACCAGCATTTAGTTATTATAAACCATTAATGTGAAGCAGAATGTTGTATAAAATGTTTAAAATAATTAAAGGGACACAAAACAACTTTTCAATTTAATTATTTTATCAAATTGCTTAATTTCCTTGTTATCCTCGAAGAAGCAACAATACACTACTGGAATCTAGCTGAATACATCTGGTGAACCAATCAGCAGCTAGCTCCCACTGGGGCAATGCTGCTCCTGAGCCTACCTATGTATGCTTTTAAACAAAGGATAAGAAAAGGAACTAAGTGAGTTAGATAACAGAATTAAATTGGAACCTTTTTTACATGTTCTGTCTGGACTTTACTGTCATCCAAAAGGGCATACAAAAGCAAACGTTATGCTCTAATTCATTACAACATATTTGCATTACAGACCTTAGATCACTATGTGTTTTACAACCAATACCTGCAAATGCATTAAGTCCATAGGTAAAATATCATTTTTCAACAACTGAACAATAAGAGGCCAGTGCTTGTTAGCTACATGCAAAGGCCACTCCTCATTGGTTCACCGACCACAATATGATCATAAACTACAATGATTAAGGATGCTGATTGGGATTTTACTAATGTGATTAACCCTCATATGTTTACAATTTACAGCATGTTATTTTTGTAATATACTGTATTTTTAACTCTTGTAGGGTTGTAACTTGAAACTACTGTGTCCCAGGACAAAGACTAGAAAAGATCTTTGCCCTTTGCTGCTTTTACACAAACACTTTAATTTTAATTTCTATACACCAACAGGCTGGACATTTTCTTGGGAAAGTAAGATATGTCAATAGATAAGTAAGAAATGGAGTTTATCTACATGCACTGGGGGCTGGTGAATTTTAAAGATGATGGGATGCTTGGCCACACCCATTTAATAAAGGCCCACCCCCTCAGGTGGCTCAGTTCATATGAACCAGTGTAATCTATTTGTGCTTTTCTTTAAAAAAATAAAGAATAAAATGGGGCATACATACACACACACACACACACACAAATATATATATATATATATATATATATATATATATATATACATGTACAATTAAGCAGATCAGTTGTCTGAAATATAGGAATTATTGTGACCAAACTGACCACAGATAGGGGATACTTAGCCCAATAGTATGAAAAAACAAAATCTTGAACTTCTTTTTATATGGATGTTAAGTATCATTCCAGGATTTTAATCTGGATTTTGACCACCACATAGGCATTTATTGTAAGTGACTAAATCAATGTCCAGGTGGAGTCACTTATTGCTTTGGTTCCAGCAGATAGCCCAATCTTGGTAATTATGTGTAGGAATAAAATCTTGAACCTATGTTACTATCTCCTGTTGATAACTTATAATAAAATCTAAAACATGGTTATTTTTTTTTCTATTCAAATAAACTTATATTAAAATATACTGCATCAATTGAAAACCATTAAGTTTTATGTAGACAGACAGACAGGCAGACACAGACACAGAGTTACTATAACCTCTAAGAAAACAGGATGAAACCTCAATTCATTTTATGGAAAATATTAAACTGTAACTAAGGCATTAAGTTGTAATACACTTTTAGACTCAAACATGCTCTGATATGTTTCGATGCCAGTTACATATCAATCCTTCAAAATGCTTTTAGTGCTGTCACATTGTCGGAGCCAACTGAACATTTGCATAGGGAAACAACTAGAAAAATGTCCTGCTTATTTGGGCTTAATCATTTTTATATCCACATTCTCAATGCATTTAACCACAACTTTGGAGGAAGACAAGGATATATAGTCAAAAACTGTACCACTTCATTGTGAAGTCATTGGTTTTAACTTATCTGCTTTCCTTAAATGTAGCCTTCCACTGTAAAAACAGAATCCAATACTTTACTTATAGTTTATTCAATTGATTTAAAGGGCCGATAGTAAAAAAAATGGCATGCTGTACTTTATTAGAGAATGTTAGTTGAAGTCTATTCACTTTGCACTACTGTGTGTTGAACCCTTGCAAAGGAGTTAAACACACGGTAGAAGTGCCGCCCTGGACCAGCAGCTGTAGTTGCATATTCGAATTTGTGAGGTTAGCGTTGCTGATTGGATCAGCGATGGTTTCCTCTCGGTACCAGCACTAATTTGTGGGTCCAGAGCTGCAGTTTTACTTAGTGTTTAACCCTTTAGTGTTTTATGACCCTTTAACTGATGTTCAGTTGGGTAGAAAAAAATAAGTGTACACACATTATAAATGTCAAATATGTCATTGTATTCTGGATTTATAGTCAATCACAAAACACAAAAAAATATTTTTTATACTTAAAACATTCATGTATTAAATAATAAACATTTAATTAGGATCATCATTATCACATAGACCCATATGGTTTTCATCAGTTAAATAAAGAAGAGGTTTGGATCTGTGCACCGGCTTGCATTACACTTATCATCAGTATAATCACTGATACCCAGCAGAATGTCAGGCCACCACTT
Source organism: Bombina bombina (assembly GCF_027579735.1). Classification (NCBI taxonomy): domain Eukaryota; kingdom Metazoa; phylum Chordata; class Amphibia; order Anura; family Bombinatoridae; genus Bombina; species Bombina bombina. The sequence continues at coordinate 719,949,140 of NC_069504.1, forward strand.
ATTAACTATGTACTCAGATGACCATCACTTTTTGTGCTGCAGAAATGACATTCTATGCATCATTACATATGTTAGCAATTATACAATATGCATCATGAATATGTTTGTGCTTAATATGCAAACATGCTAAAAAGCTCATTATCAAGAACACCTAGAATGTATGGCAGACACACATTATACACCTTTAGAAACAACAAAAATACTATTAATACATATTAATCTGTGAGAGGCAAAGAAATATAAGCATATCAAGTATTTGAGTTATGTACAAAATAAATATTGTAGCCCGGCACCAACAATACTTTCACAGATCATAAACTGAGATAATCTTGAAGTGTTGTGTGAAGAGTGATTATGTTGTACTGCACACATCTCTTAACAATTACTACATTACAATTACTAGTTACTAAAACTAAATAATGCATCTCTAATTTGCTGCTATATAGAATTATCTTAACGTGCTACACATATTCATTTCAATGACACCATTCTTACATTAATCTACATCATGTACAGATGGCATTATGATTCAGACTTTTATTTAATAGCAATATTTAACAGTTATCTATCTATCATCTATCTATCTATCTATCTATCTATCTATCCATCTATCTATCTGTGCTTGCTAAATAACAGCTTTGATATATATGATATTCCCATTGCACTGAGTAATGTCAGTGTTCACACAGACACAGCTCTATGTATATATTGATACAGTCACTATGCTCCAGTGTATACACATATGTGTGTACAAACATACACACACCTACCTCCCTTGTCCATCCCCTCCCCAGCTCAGCTCTTTTGTCAATGTCAGCAGCAGCCTCTCCCCCTCCTCGCACAGGCCAGCATCAGCACCACAGTACATGGACAGCCATAGAGCCAAGGGGCTGCCTGTTTCTGTTTGCTTACCTGAGCCATCCTGGCGTGTAACATAAGCAGCAGGAAGATCATGCTGAAGAGATGCATGCTGCGGGGTACAGGGGGGCTCCTCACACCTCCACATAGACCCCCAGGGCTAATCCTGCACTCTTCTACTGCCTCCCTCCACATCCGCCTCTTTCCTGCTCCCTCCCTCCTTCCTCCTGTCTCTGTTTTTTGTCCCTGCCTCTCCCTCCCCTTTATTCTCTCTCTCCACCCTTAATCCCTCACTCTTCTCCCTCCCGTCCTTGGTTTTCCTTTCTTTTCTTTCTCCCTCTGTTTTTTACTCTTCTCTCTCCTATTTTTTTCTCTTCTGCCCCCTCCCTCTGTCTCTCTCTCTTTACATCTCCGCTTTGTCTGTTCTCTCTGCCTTCTCTTCTCTGCCTATTAATCTTCCTGCACACACACAGTTTTTTTTCCCTTTATTTCTTTTTGTTCTGCACTTGAGCTTTTCTCACCCTTTTCCTTGAATGCCTCTTCTGACAGCTTCTTTTTATTTTTCTCCTATTATCTCGGTATCCCTGATTTTCAAATTCAGTTCCCCTCTATTTTAAACTTTGCTCTCTATTCTAATATTAAAGCTGTCTACAAATATATTCTTCTACCTTGTTAATATTTGTATCCCTTTACTTGCCTACCAACTGCTCAACCTTATCTGCCTCTGCCTTCAGTTGTATCTGATAGTTCTTTATTCTTCCTCCCTCGGCTCATCTCGTCCCTCCTTTTTGTCTCACTCATTCCTATCTACACTTCACCAATCTTTTTATTACATTCTCGATTATCTACCAATTCACACCTCAGATCCCTCCTCCTCTGTTTCACTCTAAATTTCTATCTCCCTTTATGTCAGCATCCACTACCTCAATTATATCATATCATAATTTGTGTGTGTATGTATATATTTGTGTGTATGTGTGTAGCAAAATGTATATGTGTGTGTGTGTATGTATATATTTGTGTGTTTATGTGTATGGTGTAGCAAAATGTATATGTGTGTGTGCTTATGTGTGTGTATGTGTGTGTGTATGTATATATTTGTGTGTATGTGTGTAGCAAAATGTATATGTGTGTGTGTGTATGTATATATTTGTGTGTTTATGTGTATGGTGTAGCAAAATGTATATGTGTGTGTGCTTATGTGTGTGTATGTGTGTGTGTATGTATATATTTGTGTGTATGTGTGTAGCAAAATGTATATGTGTGTGTGTGTATGTATATATTTGTGTGTTTATGTGTATGGTGTAGCAAAATGTATATGTGTGTGTGCTTATGTGTGTGTATGTGTGTGTGTACGTATATATTTGTGTGTATGTGTGTAGCAAAATGTATATGTGTGTGTGTGTATGTATATATTTGTGTGTTTATGTGTATGAGTGTAGCAAAATGTATATGTGTGTGTGTGTATGTATATATTTGTGTGTTTATGTGTATGAGTGTAGCAAAATGTATATGTATATATTTGTGTGTTTATGTGTATGAGTGTAGCAAAATGTATATGTGTGTGTGTGTATGTATATATTTGTGTGTTTATGTGTATGAGTGTAGCAAAATGTATATGTGTGTGTGTATGTATATATTTGTGTGTTTATGTGTATGAGTGTAGCAAAATGTATATGTGTGTGTGTGTATGTATATATTTGTGTGTTTATGTGTATGAGTGTAGCAAAATGTATATGTGTGTGTGTGTATGTATATATTTGTGTGTTTATGTGTATGAGTGTAGCAAAATGTATATGTGTGTGTATGTATATATTTGTGTGTTTATGTGTGTGTGTGTGTGTGTATGTATGTATTTGTGTGTTTATGTGTATGAGTGTAGCAAAATGTATATGTGTGTGTGTGTGTATGTATATATTTGTGTGTTTATGTGTATGAGTGTAGCAAAATGTATGTGTGTGTGTGTGTGTGTATGTATATATTTGTGTGTTTATGTGTATGAGTGTAGCAAAATGTATATGTGTGTGTGTGTATGTATATATTTGTGTGTTTATGTGTATGAGTGTAGCAAAATGTATATGTGTGTGTGTGTATGTATATATTTGTGTGTTTATGTGTATGTGTGTAGCAAAATGTATATGTGTGTGTGTATGTATATATTTGTGTGTTTATGTGTGTGTGTGTATGTATATATTTGTGTGTTTATGTGTATGTGTGTAGCAAAATGCATATGTGTGTGTGTGTGTATGTATATATTTGTGTGTTTATGTGTGTGTGTGTGTGTGTATGTATGTATTTGTGTGTTTATGTGTATGTGTGTAGCAAAATGTATATGTGTGTGTGTGCTTATGTATCTGTATGTTTGTGTGAATGTATATATTTGTGTGTTTGTATTTTTGTGTATGTGTGTAGCAAAATCTATATATATGTGTGTGCATATATGTGTGTGTATGTATATGTATGTGTGTGCATACATATGTGTGTATGTATATATATACTTAAGTGTTTGTATTTTTGTGTGTATGCATATATATGTGTGTTTATGTGTATGTGTGTGCATATATGTATGTGTATGTATGCTTGTGTATGTGTATATCAAAATCTATATGTATATGTGTGCATATGTGTGTGCATGTGTGTGTGTATCTATATATTTGTATATGTGTTTATGTGTATATGTCTGTGTATATTTGTGTGTGTATATATATATATATATATATATATATACTTGTGTGTTTGTATTTTTGTGTGTATACATATATGTGTGTTTATGTGTATGTGTGTGCATATATGTGTGTGCGTGTGTGTTTATGTACTGTGTGTTTGTATGCTTGTATATGTGTATAGCAAAATGTATATGTATGTGTGTGTGTGTGTGTGCACATGTGTGTGTATGTATATATTTGTATGTGTGTGTGTGTATTTATATGTATGTGTGTTTATGTGTATATGTGTGTATATGTATATACTTGTGTGTTTGTATGTTTGTGTGTGTATGCATATGTATGTCTATTTATGTTTGTGTGTATATATATATATATATATATATATATATATATATATATATATATATATATATATATATGTCTGTGCATGTTTATGCAAATGTTTGTGTATGTATGTTTATGTGTGTAGCAAAATGTTTATGTATGTGTGTTTATGCGTGTATATCTGTGCATGTATGTGCATGTAGATGCATTTTTATAACAGATGATTTGCTCATATATACAGCTGTTTACACAAATTCAGTATCTTTATGTTAATGTATTGTGTGTGCAATTGTACAATATAAAATTATGTATAATAATAATACAAAACAGAACACAGAACAAAAATGTATAAATATTGTTCAAGCATTACATCCAAAATAGCAATTGTTTCCATGACAACACAACTGACATCTTTTCTAAGAACTAATGTCATGCACATTGGCAGTGTTTATATGTAAGGGGGAGACTGGCACTGTTGCTGCCTTTGCAGTTTATGTATATTATTATGTAGTGGCACGTCTGACTGGAAGGCTGGTACAGCGATTGTGTGCTTTGTTCTTGCTGTTTAGATCATGCTGTGATGCTACTGTGTGCTTTCTTCAGAGGGAAGTTTTTACTGATTCTAGCTGTGTAATGTGCTGTGTGCTATGGTTTTCTCGTAAATGTCTTTTTCCAAGATATTACTGTTGATCTAGCAGAATAATTGTTAATGTTAAATTTGTTGGCAGAGGTGCAATAGTAACCTGTTTCTCTGTCTCTGTCTTTTGAGCTTTAACTTTGTCTGATACTAACCCCAAAGAAAATGGCCAAACATATATATAAAATGTTATTTTCTGTGTGTGTGTATATATATATATATATATATATATATATATATATATATATATATATATATACTATACATACATTCCATCATAAGTAAGGCACTCACTGGAACATAAGTATAAAATGTAACATATTACATTAATATAACATATTAATTTAGAAAATATTTAAAAGGTGTGACTTTTCGGAACCATTGTGGTTCCTTTATTAAATGTACAGCCTATTTGATATTGAATCCAAAGTTAATATATATATACCTAAGATGGATCCCTGACAAAGTGCTGTAATGGCACAAAACATGTTGGATATTTGATATGTGCTGTTAGTGGTTCCTCTGGATGTGATATAGTCACCTCTTTAACTTTCTGTATGTTGTTTTACTGCATATTAATAAAAGTTACTTTTGTACTTTTAACACTTGGTCTATTGACAGCTGGAGTTTTTCACCTCAGTGATCTTTTCTTGTTATATATATATATATACCTAAGATGGAGGATATTCCTTTTAAATTTTAGGATCTCCCGGTTTTATTTCTCAATTAAGATGCAGGTTAATCCCATGGAAAGCCTATATATTTACTAGTTATGCAGTCACCAATTAATAAAGAACAAAAAATAAATAAACAAACTTAAAGTGAAGGTAAAGTTTCATAAATGCATTATTTACTGCTAACATAAGTTAATCGTTGTTTTTTTTTAAAATATTTTCTTTTAGAGCTTTTTTATCAATATATAAAACAGCCACCGTTATGATGCCTGACTCCTCCCAACTACTATTTCCTGCTTTCCTTGTCTGACGTATAGATATACGTCTATATAAGCGCATTCACGAGGCTCAGTGAAACTGCGCATGCGTCAATCGGCGATTTGCTGATTGTACACATTGTGCAAACTCTTTATAATAAATATTACCCATAACACCGTCATATAAGGGGCGAGTTGTTCACATAAACATACAATTAGTACACATTTCGGAACGCTGCACCACTCAACATTAGGGCCACCAGAAGTTGCAGCTTCTAAATAAGTGTGTTGTTCATATTAGAGGCGGCCGCGGCTGTAAGAAGTTGAACTCTCTCTCACATCTAAAAGGAGTACGCATGCACGACATAGTGTGTTGTCCGTATTAGAGGCGGCCGTAAAAAGTTGAACTCTCTCTCGCATCTAAAAGGAGCACGCATGCTCGAAACAGGAGCGAATGTGTACTCAGAAATTAATAAATAAAGAGTAGCGCATGCGCATATCATCAAGTCGGCAGATGACATGAAGTGACGGCCGCCTAACAGCCAGAATTTCAAGTGGCTGCTAGAAAAACATGATCAAGAGAAAAAAAAAAAAAAAAACAGGTTGATTTTGCAGAGTTGAAAACAGTGAGTTAAAACGGCTATAACTTTTTATCCAATCATTTTTAAAATAAATCATGAATGAAAGTCATATTAATTTTGATCTAAGATTAATATTTGAGATAGACATCAAGGTAACTTTACCTTCATTTTAAAGTGATGTTAAACTCTCCCCTTTTTAAAATCAGATCCGGAATGTGAGTGATATTATAGGTGGAGTTTCATTCATCAGATATAACAAATATGCACTATAATATAGATATGAAATTCAAATACCACACGCTCTGCCGCCCACTTCAAAAGTAAATTTTTCTATGAGCTAACGTATGAATTGTTTTCCATTCAGCGCTCTCCCCATATGGCACTTTTGCATTAGCTAGAGCGGTGATTGGATTTCATATCTATATTAAAAAGTAAGTTATAGCGCATCTTTGTTACAACTGATAAATGAAACTCCATCTAAAATATCACTAACATTCTGGATCTGATATTAAAAAGGGGAGAGTTTACCATCACTTTAAATTTGTTTATTTTATTTTTTTGTTGTTCTTTATTAACAATGGCGAATGCATACCTAGTAAATAAGCTTACATTCCTGCTTTTCAAATAAAGATTCAGAGAGAATGAAGAAAAATTGATAATAGGAGTAAATGAGAAAGTTGCTTAACATTGCATGCTCCATCTCAGGGGTAGGCAAGAGGTAGATCGCGGTCTACCAGTGGACCGCAAATTAATTTTGAGGTGACCGCCTGGATTTTCAAAGTCTGCATAGTAAAAGAAAGAGTTTGCCATCGTAGATGTGTGAGAAATCTATCTCTTACTTATGTAGACTGCTAAACATGTGGCCTATGAGCACGCAGGACTCATATCGTGCCTCAGGGGTGTAGCATTACATATATACTGTATAACTTACGAGTTTTTTTAGTTAGATGACCACGTCACTTGGAATAAAATTTAAGGTAGCCCTTGCCTTACAAAAGTCTTATACAGAACTGAATGGCTTTACTTCAATATTGCAGCCAAATTGCGAAAAAAAATCTTATTATTTGTGAGGTAGTGAGAACCTCTCTACAAAAACAATATTTAAAAAGCTGTCAATTCCAATGCTCAATTTTTAACTCAGAAATAAAATAAGGAAACATTTGTTTGTATAAAATAATAAGATAATTAGATCTGTTAATCCCTGCAAGTTCATCCCATTTTAATTGATTGTGGTTTCAAAGAGAAAAAAAAACAGCTATTAAATAAACATAACAATTTACCATAATTTTATACTGCGCAAATGGTTTTAAATGTCACTGGAAACACATTAAGTGAAAACCAGTTTTCCAATACACTATCCCTTTAAGTAGCGCACTGTCACTTTACACAGCGGAGTCAGAGTCTATTTTGTTTCTGTGACTTTTCTATGTTAAATGGGTTATCTAGTTTATTATTACATTTTATTTTTTATAAATCCTTTTACTATGTGTTCAGTCTGCAAAAATTTAGATTTTTATATAAAAGGCAAAATAAACAACTTTGCAATATACTTTCATTATTTATTTTCCCCCCTTTTCATGTAATTTATCTCTGGAAATTGTGGATTTTTTAATTCTCACAACTTGAAACACACCCTATTTTTTTAAGGCTAATACTGCTGCATATCTTTCCCTAATTTGATTTAGCTAAAAACAACTGCAATGCAAAGCACTTTATACTAACATTATTTTGTCTGCAGACTCAAGTCGAGAGTTACTCCTCCAAATAAGGTAATTGGAAAACAATTTCAGCAGACAATATATTAATCAGTTTTACAAATGTTAACAATTAATTGATATATTATTCTACAGAAAGACAACAACATTGTCTAGTAATTACAAGGTGTTTACTGTTCCATTAAATATATGGCCAAAGTTGTGCTCCTGTGCCTTTCTAGCAAGGATACAGTGGTTGAGCAAATGAGCAACAGGCATACATGGGTATGCGCCAATCACTGCCCATATCCTAATCTGGAGCAGAACAGAAGCGTATCTTTGACTACATGTTTAACCCTTTTGAAGATTTAAACACGTACTAAAATAACATAATTTGTTTAAAAATCAAATTCTCTAGTAAAATAAATTGTTTATTAATACACCAGAATACCCCGTTAAAAGTTTACTTTTGACCAACTGCATAGAGCATTATAAAATAATAATTTTATCCCCTAGAAATAAATGAGCAGCAGGTTTCTACATTGTGCAGGTGAGTAATATTAGCAGGAATTTAGTTTTGGTATTAAATTTGCAGTTTGTGCATATTCTATAGCCATATAAAGCAATCTTACGGCTAGATGTAGAGTTCTGCGTTAGCCGTCAAAAGCAGCGCTAAGGGGTCCTAACGCTTTTTTGGCCGCTGGTATTTAGAGTCAGCCAGGAAAGGGTCTAGCGCTCACTTCCTCACCGTGTCTCCAGGCTACCGCAGATCCCCTTACGCCAATTGCGTATCCTATCTTTTCAATGGGATCTGCCTAACACTGGTATTTGGAGTCTTGGAAGAAGTGAGCGGTAGAGACTCTAGCGACAAGACTCCAGTCGCAAAAAAAAGTCAGTAGTTAAGAGCTTTATGGGCTAACGCCGGAATATAAAGCTCTTAACTACTGTGCTACAAAGTACACTAACACCCATAAACTAACTATGTACCCCTAAACCGAGGCCCCCCCACATCGCTGCCACTCTAATAAAAAATTTTAACCCCTAATCTGCGGACCAGACACCGCCGCCACCTACATTATCCCTATGAACCCCTAATCTGCTGCCCCTAACATCGCGGACCCCTATATTATATTTATTAACCCCTAATCTGCCCCCCCAATGTCGCCGCCACCTTACCTACACTTATTAATCCCTAATCCGCCGACCGGACTTCGCCACCACTATAATAAATGTATTAACCCCTAAACCCCCGCACTTCCGTCTCGCAAACACTAGAATAAATATTATTAACCCCTAATCTGCCCTCCCTAACATCGCCGCCACCTACCTACAATTATTAACCCCTAATCTCCCGCCCGCACCGTCGCCGCTACTATAATAAAATGATTTACCCCTAAACCTAACTCTAACCCTAACCCTAACACCCCCCTAACATAAACATAATTTAAAATAAACAAAATAATATTCCTAAAATGAAATAAAATAATCCTATTTAAAACTAAATACTTACCTAGAAAATAAACCCTAATATAGCTACAATATAATTAATAATTACATTGTAGCTATTTTAGGATTTATATTTATTTTACAGGCAACTTTGTATTTATTTTAACTAGGTACAATAGCTATTAAATAGTTAATAACTATTCAATAGCTACCTAGTTAAAATAAGTACAAAATTACCTGTAAAATAAATCCTAACCTAAGTTACAAATACACCTAACACTACACTATCATTAAATTAATTAAATAAATTATCTACAATTAGCTAACTTAAAATACAATAAAATAAACTATTCTATAATACAAAAAAAGACAAACACTAAATTACAAAAAATAAAAAAGAATTACAAGAAGCTTAAACTAATTACACCTAATCTAAGCCCGCTAATAAAATAAAAAATCCCCCCAAAATAAAAAAATGTCCTACCCTATTCTAAACTACCAAAGTAATCAGCTCTTTTACCAGCCCTTAAAAGGGTTTTTTGCGGGGCATTGCCCCAAAGTAATCAGCTCTTTTACCTGAAAATAAAAATACAATACCCCCCCAACATTACAACCCACCACCCACATACCCTTACTCTAACCCACCCAAGCCCCCCTTAAAAAAACTATCCCTAACCCCTGAAGATCATCCTACCTTGAGTCGTCTTCACCCAGCCGAGCCGAATTCTTCATCCAAGGTGTGCAGAGGAGGTCCTTAATCCGGTAGAAGTCTTCATCCAAGTGGGGCAAGAAGAGGTCCTCCATCCAGTAGAAGTGTTCATCCAGGCAGCGTTTTCAATCTCCATCCATCCGGAGCGGAGCGGAGCCATCTTCAAAGGAGCCGACGCGGAGCCATCCTCTTCAACCGACGACTTCCCGCCGAATGAAGGTTCCAAGATGTCGTCCCTTCAATTCCGATTGGCTGATAGGATTCTATCAGCCAATCGGAATTAAGGTAGAAAAAATCTGATTGGCTGATGCAATCAGCCAATCAGATTGAAGTTCAATCCGATTGGCTGATCCAATCAGCCAATCGTATTGAGCTTGCATTCTATTGGCCGATAGGAACAGCCAATAGAATGCGAGCTCAATACGATTGGCTGATTGGATCAGCCAATCGGATTGAACTTCAATCTGATTGGCTGATTGGCTGACGCCACTTGGATGAACAATTCTACCGGATGGAGGACCTCTTCTTGCCCCGCTTGAAGGACCACCTCTGCGCACCTTGGATGAAGAATTCGGCTCGGTTGGGTGAAGACGACTCAAGGTAGGATGATCTTCAGGGGGTTAGCGATAGGTTTTTTTAAGGGGGGTTTGGGTGGGTTAGAGTAGGGGTATGTGGGTGGTGGGTTGTAATGTTGGGGGGGGTATTGTATTTTTATTTTCAGGTAAAAGAGCTGATTACTTTGGGGCAATGCCCCGCAAAAAGCCCTTTTAAGGGCTGGTAAAAGAGCTTATTACTTTGGTAGTTTAGAATAGGGTAGGGCATTTTTTTATTTTGGGGGGATTTTTTATTTTATTAGGGGGCTTAGATTAGGTGTAATTAGTTTAAACTTCTTGTAATTCTTTTTTATTTTTTTGTAATTTAGTGTTTGTTTTTTTATTATAGAATAGTTTATTTTATTGTATTTTAAGTTAGTTAATTGTAGGTAATTTATTTAATTAATTTAATGATAGTGTAGTGTTAGGTGTATTTGTAACTTAGGTTAGGAATTATTTTACAGGTAATTTTGTACTTATTTTAACTAGGTAGCTATTAAATAGTTATTAACTATTTAATAGCTATTGTACCTAGTTAAAATAAATACAAAGTTGCCTGTAAAATAAATATAAATCCTAAAATAGCTACAATGTAATTATTAATTATATTGTAGCTATATTAGGGTTTATTTTCTAGGTAAGTATTTAGTTTTAAATAGGATTATTTTATGTAATTTTAGGAATATTATTTCGTCTATTTTAAATTATATTTATGTTAGGGGGGTGTTAGGGTTAGAGTTAGGTTTAGGGGTTAATAATTGTATTATAGTAGCGGCGACGGTGCGGGCGGGAGATTAGGGGTTAATAATTGTAGGTAGGTGGCGGCGATGTTAGGGAGGGCAGATTAGGGGTTAATATTTATTCTAGTGTTTGCGAGGCGGGAGTGCGGCAGTTTAGGGGTTAATACATTTATTATAGTGGCGGCGAGGTCCGGTCGGCAGATTAGGGGTTAATAAGCGTAGGAAAGGTGGCAGCGACATTGGGGGGGCAGATTAGGGGTTAATAAATATAATATAGGTGTTGGCGGTGTTAGGGGCAGCACATTAGGGGTTTATAGGGATAATGTAGGTTGCAGCGGTGTACGGAGCGGCAGATTAGGGGTTGATAAGTGTAAGGTTAGGGGTGTTTAGACTCGGGGTTCATGTTAGGGTGTTAGGTGCAGACTTAGAGAGTGTTTCCCCATAGGAAACAATGGGGCTGCGTTAGGTACTGAACGCTGCTTTTTTGCAGGTGTTAGGTTTTTTTCAGCCCAAACTGCTCCATTGTTTCCTATGGGGATTTCGTGCACGAGCACGTTTTTCCAGCTTACCGATACCGTAAGCAACGCTGGTATTGAGGGTTGAAGAGGAGCTAAATTAGGCTCAACGCTCCCTTTTCTGAGCCTAACGCAGCCCCTCAGACAACTTTCAATACCAGCATTGTTTAAAGGGTGCGCTGGGAAAAAAAAGCAGCGTTAGCTACGCGGGTCTTTACCTACAAAACTCTAAATCTAGCCGTTAGTTTGCCAACCCCAAAGTCAATTACAGTCTATCGGCTGCTGTTTTTTCCAGCACTTTTTCAGGCTAAAAGGGTTGCTGAATGTTTCTGTGAGATTACAATAGCGTATCCTCACTAGAGATGGGCAAATGTGCTAAAAGTGTAATTCGTTTGGTAGAATGAATAGTCCTGTGGACATTTGTTTTGGAAAATTGAATGTTAAAAAGAATTCAAATCCATGAAAAATCTGTAATTGAATGTTACTTTCGTTTTCAAATGTTCATAATTAGATCGAATATCCACATTCGAAATTTCGAATGTAACATTCAATTTAACAAATACTATTCAGAAGTTTAATGGTTCATGTGGTAGGGAATCTAGTAAATTGATACATAATAGAAACAAATATATCAATTTGAGTGTTTCTATTTTGAATATTGCATAATTCGAATATCACATTTAAATAAAGCATTAGAAATATTATAACAAATATATAGATTACATTTTTTTTAATTCCAATATGGCATAATTCAAATCGAATTATTAAAAAAATTTGAATCAAATATTACATTTAAAGAAAGCATTAGAAATACTATTACATTAAACGAATGTTACAACGACAAGGAAAGAGGCGCCGTATGTGTGAATCAATAACCAGCTGGGTATAAGAACATGGAAAACACAGGGTACTCACATGGTGTAAAGGCACCCACTTGTGCCAATAGAGGCGGGCTGGTTTTTAGCAGCAGACCAGCTAGCTGAACCAGGGCAATGTACTGGATACAGCGGTGCGGTTACCCCCAGATGGATGACTGGGCTCAGGTGCTGCTTCACTCCCAAGAAAAACAACCAGAGTGATACAGGGGAGGTTATGTCAAAACCTCCCAAGGTAGCGTAGTAAAATATGCACACAGCAATGAGAGCTATTGTATGAATCTTTCCAAACTTGTTTAATAAAACAATAAAAGCATAATTAAAAACAGCTCATGCTAAAATTGTGCACAAGTAAAACAATGCAACACGTTTCACGGTATCCACCGTTTCATCGGGCATAAAAACATGGTATAAGTTTGACCCTTATATAGGGCTACGCTACCCAAACAAAGTATGTATTAATCCTCCACCTACAATTAGTGTAAAGACCAATCAGAGCACCCTTTGTCTCATTAGTAAAAAGTTGTCACACCTGTGTATTTTTGGATCTACTTAGTACTTATATCAGCATTATGTTAGTACATTCCCAAAATATGGATAAAGTTAAACTAGTTATTCTAATAAAACAATAAATTTAAACTGATAATTCTAGTAACATAGTGGCAAACATACTGGCGCTCAATTGTAACAATCAATACTGTTGTTGTTAGTTGTGAATACAATGTAATCTATATACTTTGCGTACCTGCATTAGTGTGTTTAACCAATCGTCTTATATAGTTAATCGCATATTGAAAACCTCATAGTTTCTGTGTTTGTGTGGATCCCCAAAGGACACGTTGTATAAAAATAAATGATTAGTAGGTCACTGGTCTAAGGACCTAATTGGACCGCTAGTGTGAAAGTCGCTACCAATCCCCATGGGAGCTCAAGACACCGCCCTCCTACGTCACCTGTTTGTGTCAAATGACTAGTGGGTTACGGACTAAGGTATTGTTCTAATTGACGGGGAGTGCTAGACCATATTCATGATGTTTTAAAAACAATCCAGAACTACTTGAAAAATGGTACTCCGTTTTGGATGAGTGTTCATTCAATCTATTAGATCTCCTAATATCTCACAGACAGAAATTGGTGGATGAGATTGGATTGGAAATTGATACAATCCAAAAAGAGCTGGACGTATTTAAAGAACACCCTGAGAACGTTAAATTTAACACAGAAACTATTAAAGTAGTGGATGATTTCCAATCTGAGATCATAGCTCATAAAAATAAAAAAATAAAGCATGACGAGGAAGATTATAGTAAAGGGGAAGTTTATACATTCAATAGGGTCAAACAGCAAATAGGTAAAGAGGGGACTGTGGTCCAAAACCACACTAAAAATAAGAATAACAATTATAGTAATGACTATTACAATGCAAAGAATCCCACTCATAAACATAATTATCAGGGTAATAAGAATTATCAGAATAATGGGCCATACAGTGGACATACCACAAATACAGCACCCTATAGGGTGGAGGGGGGCCAAAATACTAACCCTTGGCATCGTCAACCACATAATAACAATCATATAATGATAACGATAGAGATAAAGATAAAAGGCAAATAGTGCGCTACCACTTGATTCCCAGTGCAAATACAATACCAGCAAATAGTATTCACATATACATCATACAATACTAATTTGCAAATAATGTTTATCAACTATGTATAATGTAAACTGTAAGTATTTGCAAATGTTCATAAGTATGTCCCTTTAATTAAAGGTGTAATGTTGAAAAACAGGTAGTCGTGAAGGTCCTCTATATCCATTCTATTTTACTGTTGCAGCTTCTCAGCATAGTCCCATCAAAGACTCGTTTACAAAAAATGCTGAAAAATATGAAGAGAGAGAAGCGCAGCACGCTCTAAGTGTAATCCATTTGGTATATATCAGTAATCAAAGCCCCCTTCCCTGGGTATTACTCATAGGATCATTCTGTATGATATGCGCATTAGTTGTATACAACCATGAAGTTTATTCCTCAGATCACCTCCTTTCGTGACGTCTGGAGAGCCTGTCCAATCAGAGAGGTTGTTACACTTTCCCACAGCAATCCACAATCCAGCATGAAAGGGATACCACTCGAGTGTTAAGAGTATAACACGTTTATTGTGATATATAAAATAATAAAACACATACAAATCTATGTCTCTCAGCTCACCCAGTAGGTGCCCACAACATCTGAGTCCTGGTAGCCTCCCTGAGACAGTGAATATTAAAATAGAACTTCTCTACGTACGTTTCGTTTCTCTGCCAGAAACTTTTTCCATAGAGACCTTAGGAGACCCCAGCAGCATCAGAATTATGATAATCCTAATTATATTCCAGTTCAGAATAGATTTCATGTATTCAATTCAGTCAATAATGATGAGCCCAATGGTTTGAATAGAGAGAGATTGGTTCCAGTAGATGTACCATCAACCTCTAACAGGTTTTTTTTTGAGACCCCTCATCTAGCCCCTTTATTGAGGAGACCAACCCAACAAATATCCAATCAAAAAAAGAGACCCTTCCCAAACGGGGAAGGCAAGGTAGAGGGAAAACCCACAAAAAAGAAAAATTACAAAAACTAAATTACAAAAACTAAAAAGTGGTGTTTTCAATCTATCCTCGCACATCCTTAAAGATGATGAAGTAAGAATTCTAGGTTGGGGTCTATCCTACTGCCTGCCCTATACGCATATATGTTAAATCTGTTTGTGAATTTGAATAGATATACACGCAAACTTTCACTCCAAAAATATTTTGCACAAAAGGCCCTTAGGAAAAGAAAAAATTGAAGGTTCACCCATATTAGTTGATACACCGAAAGAAAGAGAATCCCACAATGTTATGTACTGTAAACCTACCCAACTAGCAGATGATCTCTTTGAAGACTTCCTACACACTTCTCTCGCCTCTATATCTACATTCAACCCTCCAATGGAAGATGTATCTTATATAGATCTGTTTCAGCAACTTGTATTGGAAGACTGGAATTAATCCCTAGCCACATTCCAGGTAAAAAGATATTCTGGCCTAATGAGGCGAAAGCCATGCGCAGTCTGATGGACGACCACAATCTGGTCATCCGTCAGGCTGACAAGGTTGGTGGCATTGTGCTTCAAAATTATTCAGATTACATCAAAGAAGCCCAATGTATACTTTGGGATACTGAATATTATAGAAAATTACCACATGACCCCACCCTTGATTTTTCTAAAACATTGGGCAAGTTACTGGAATATGGTTTGTCTGAGGGTATTCTAACTAAAAAAGAGAAGAAGTATCTTACTCCTGACCACCCTAGCATACCATATTATTATCATCTCCCTAAACTACACAAAGATGATAAGGTCCCCCCTGGGAGACCTATCATTGCAGGAATCAACAGTATAACCAATAAATTATCTGAGTATGTTGATTTATATCTTCAAAAATATGTATGCAATTTACCATCTTATATCAAAGACACAAAAGACCTGCTGCACAAACTCTCCTATGTTAAACATAACAACAAATACTTGTGGTTGTCTTATGATGTCGGAGCCCTGTATTCAAATATATCACATGATATAGGTTTACATACAACCAAGGTCTATTTGAAAAAGATTTATATATGCCCAATGCACAAAAAGAATATCCAATCTGATCATTTTAATTGATTACATCTTAAAGCATAATTATTTTCAGTTTCTTGACGAATATTATTTACAAATCAAAGGAACGGCCATGGGCACAAGGTTTGCCACCAGTTTCGCAAACCTTTTCATGGGGCATTTTGAAGAACTTTACATTTACAACTCGAAATGGAGGGGCAATCTGGTGTTCTCTGGCCGTTATATAGATGATCTCATTTTCATCTTTGAGGGTTCCGCAGCTGAGGCTACCGGTTTTGTGTCATCTCTAAACGCCAACAATATAGGTATAGGCTTCACATCTAACATACAAGAATCAGCAAATGAGTTCTTAGATGTTGATCTGACCTGGAGGCCGATTTACCAAATGTCTGTCGGACCTGATCCGACAGTGTGGATCAGGTCTGACAGACATAGCTGAATGCGGAAAGCAATGCGCTCTCCGTATTCAGCATTGAACCAGCAGCTTACAAGAGCTGCTGGTGCAATGCCGCCCCCATCAGAGGAGGTGGACAGGGTTATAGAGCAGTGGTCTTTAGACCGCTGTTCCATAACTTGTGTTTCTGGCGAGTCTGAAGACTCGCCAGAAACATGGGCCCTCAAGCTCCATCCGGAGCTTGATAAATGGGCCTCCTGGGATCTAGAGGGCAACATATGTACATCAACATACATCAAACAAGTAGACTGCAATAATTCCCTACATTTTAGCAGTAACCATCTAATGAATTGGAAAATAAACATCCCTTTCAGCGAATTCTGCAGGATAAGACAAAATTGCACTACTATAGAAAAATTCAATGAGCAGTCCAATACTCTTAAATCTAGATTTTTAGAAAAATATTTATCCTTTAGATCTAATCAAGAATAGCTGTGACAGGGCAAGAAGGTTGGACAGAGGCCTACTGTTGACTGCGTCCTCCAATAAGAATAACAATAATACTGAAAATATACAGAATGGGCAGCCATTATTTATCACCCAATTTTTTTTTTTCTTCAAATTTTTATTATTTTTCTCCAACATAAGAAAACGACAATTTACATAGCTGTGCGCCACGCAGGGCATCATATTTTATAGCCATAAAAATTATACACAATATTAACATTTTAACAATATACATTAATGGCTTAGCTTAAATAATTTCTGCCTTATAACATTGAAAAATTAATTTTGGAGAATTTATTTTCTGTATTTTATTCATACATACCCTTTTAATGCTATTGCTTGTTTTGACTGAACAATTTTATAAACATACATCTAAAATTAATATAAATATTAAAGGCTGTCAGTTCCTCTAGTATGTACAGTACAGCTCTATAACCAGCAATAGCAGATCGTTAAAAAAGTAGCCACACTTAACTAACAATAAACAGCAACAACAAGACGAAACTACAAAAAAAAAAAAACCCACCAAGCCTCGCCTCCCCCAATACCCTTCACACTAATCTTCCCTTCTCTTTTTTCTTCTTTATTATCTTTAGACATGTGTGATTCGGTTCAGTTCGATTCGGAAATTCGGAAAATTCGGCAAATTCGGTGATTCTGATCGAACCAAATTTCCGAATTCAAGTGTTGCCGAATTTTCCGAATCGAACCGAATCGAATCGATTCGTAAATTTGGATGGCCATTGGGATTACACTAGTATTATACAGTATGTTAGGTTTCTTTCTTTGAATCCGAATGAATCCGAAACGAATCCGAAACGAAACAATTCGAAATTTTCAGAATTCGAATCGATCTGAACCGAACCGAATTTTTTCGCCATGCACATGTCTAATTATCTTATAGATGGTCTATTTCTCCAGAATATTGGGTATCTATTTGATAATATCAATTGTTGAAATAAGGGGGAGTCCCTTAATGGAGATATCATTTGTATTTGCGTCTGAACTGGGAGTGATAATATAAGGTTTTCCTATTTAGCCAGAAAAGTTGTTACTTTAGTGTCTAAAAAAATTAAAGGGTCTTTTATATCTATTGCTAATTGGAGCATCATATTATTAACAAAAGCTGAGATACCAGGTACTCTTCTGTCTTTCCAACTTCTAAGAATCATCTGTCTTGCAACTAGTATGGCTGTATTAACTAAATGCTTATTCTCAATATCTTTCTCATCCATAAGAAATAAGACATGTTCTAATTTAAATTTGACTCTAATAGGTATGAATTTATTCAGACAATATACTATCTTACACCAAAACTGCTGAATCTTCGGACAGAGGTAGAAAGTATGTGGTAAATCAGCTTCTGTTGAATTACATCTTGGACATTTAGTAAAACTTTGTCCATTCCATCTAGACATTCGCTTTGGCGTTAGATACACTCTATTTAACAATTTTGTATGTGACTCCCTAAATGAAATGGCATATGTGTACTTTGTAATCAAAATGAAGCTTTTTTTAAAGTCATCAAATTTTAAATTGCTAATCTCTAAGCTCCATTTAGCATACAAATCTAATATTTTATCTTTAGCTTCTAAGGAGATTATGATTTTATATAAATAAGAAATTGAATGTTTCCCAGACCGATATTTATCCCCCAATTTAATTCCAACCATAAAGCTGACAGCAAAATCCGGAAAAAAACACTGGCCTATATTAATGAGAGACCCCATTTTAAAGAAAACATTACCTGCACAACCAAAATGATTTTATTAAGTCTGTCATAGTGTGGTCTATATTGTTTGTTGTGGAAATTTGATCTCACATGCATTAACTCTATATTGGGATAACCCCGTTTTTCAAATTTAGTTTGTATTTCATTCAATCTACATTCTTTTTTAATGGGGTCCGATACGATCCTATCAACTCGTAAGAATTGAGATTTAGGCACAGATCTAAATATAGTTGGTGGATGAAAGCTATCCCTATGAAGTAGTGTATTTCTATCAGTTTTCTTAACAAATAGGTCAGTTTTTAATTGACCATTTTCCTTATATTTCTACAACAAACAACAAACACCACAGTATGACTTACCTTTGTCAGCACATATAATACTCTTAGCAATAAGATACAAGGTATACTTAAGCACAATTGGCATATCTTAAGAGATTCTTGTCCTTACATTAAGGAGCTCAGCCAAATACCAAAAGCTGCATATCATAAAGGGTACACATGTGGGAGAAGGATAACCAAGGCAGTTGTTAATTCAGATACCAAAGTATCCCCAAATTTTGGTAAGCCTAAAAATGGTACCTTTCCATGCCTTGGGTGTTCCCATTGTAACAATGTCATTAAAGGTGATGAGATCTGTCAACCCTACTCAGGCTGCAAATTTAAAATACAAAGTTACTAAACCTGTAACTCATCTTATGTTGTGTACGCCCTAAAATGCCCATGTGGGCTTCTATATATAGGTGAGACCACTCAAAGAATAAGGGATCATATTGGTCAACATAAATCCAACATTAGAAATACAGGTACTAAAGATCTCCCAGTACCAGCCCATTTTTTACAAATGTTTCATCAGGTTAATCAATTACGTTTCATGGTATTAGACCAAGTTAAGAGAAAGCCTAGGGGGGTGATAGACAGAAAGATCTGTTCTACAAAGAGGCCAAATGGATATGGAAATTAGACACATTACATCCCAAAAGCATGAACAGGGATTTTGATCTCAATCCAATTTTGTGATTTTTCTATCTAAATTATCTCAGTTATTATATAAAGTTATCATATAAAGTTTTTTCAAAAAAATTAGACTATTTCCCTATACAAGAAAGTGATATGCATTATCTAGCTGTACAAAAATCTTTTGCTTCTTTTTCATATTGTTTTTAATATAGGCCCCTTTGGGACACATTAAAAAGGGCACTATAGGGTTAAATTTGCTGCTGAATTTTCTCATGTGAGATTGTTTATAACCCCGCCCATCATGTGTGTTCCCATTGGTCCTTGTTTTATCTAGTATTGCTATATATTGTCTGTATGTGCAATACACTTGTAGCTTGACAAAGGGGCCGGTGCTCCGAAACGTTGCTGTTCACCTAATAAAGGCTTTTCCACACTTGAGAGTACAACATTTTTCTTTGGATTCTACTACTTTTGAATTAAGGGGTTTGGCGCTACATCTGTTTGAACCCACCTTGTTGTCTATTGGACATTCATTTTTAAAGGTGTGCTGGTCCTACAACTTTGCTGATCCTTTATATCTCTATTATAAAGTGGAGTTCTTAATGGCTAACATACCAGCCTGTGCCATTTATTGTTAGACAGTTTGTTTAGCCTTGGTGCAGAATCATGTTCATTATTGGAACAATCATAGGTGTTCTTCATCTTTATTTACATATAATTTCCCATGTGCCACTAGCAATTTCATTATTGTATATATTATTTTGTTTGTTATTCCAAACAGTTTATGGTCCTTAGGCAGCACATTTATACCATTTAAGTTTATTTCACACTTGTATGTGTGTATATATACTGTATTTACTCCTTTAGCTGGAACACCTGGGCACTTTTATCACATGTAATTATTGCATAGATATTATTAATGTTATTATGTATAGGACAAACTCAATCCACACAGGTACACTCAATCATACCATCAGGGTTGCTTACACAAGTTATTTTTTCTTATATAGTATCTTTATAATTTAGTTCACACGATATAACACTCTATTATAGATCAAATTGTTGTTTTTGTTATGGCACTATATTTTGGGTCTTTTGCCCTCTGGCAAACCAAACCGAATTTTTTCGCCATGCACATGTCTAATTATCTTATAGATGGTCTATTTCTCCAGAATATTGGGTATCTATTTGATAATATCAATTGTTGAAATAAGGGGGAGTCCCTTAATGGAGATATCATTTGTATTTGCGTCTGAACTGGGAGTGATAAGGTTTTCCTATTTAGCCAGAAAAGTTGTTACTTTAGTGTCTAAAAAAATTAAAGGGTCTTTTATATCTATTGCTAATTGGAGCATCATATTATTAACAAAAGCTGAGATACCAGGTACTCTTCTGTCTTTCCAACTTCTAAGAATCATCTGTCTTGCAACTAGTATGGCTGTATTAACTAAATGCTTATTCTCAATATCTTTCTCATCCATAAGAAATAAGACATGTTCTAATTTAAATTTGACTCTAATAGGTATGAATTTATTCAGACAATATACTATCTTACACCAAAACTGCTGAATCTTCGGACAGAGGTAGAAAGTATGTGGTAAATCAGCTTCTGTTGAATTACATCTTGGACATTTAGTAAAACTTTGTCCATTCCATCTAGACATTCGCTTTGGCGTTAGATACACTCTATTTAACAATTTTGTATGTGACTCCCTAAATGAAATGGCATATGTGTACTTTGTAATCAAACTGAAGCTTTTTTTAAAGTCATCAAATTTTAAATTGCTAATCTCTAAGCTCCATTTAGCATACAAATCTAATATTTTATCTTTAGCTTCTAAGGAGATTATGATTTTATATAAATAAGAAATTGAATGTTTCCCAGACCGATATTTACCCCCAATTTAATTCCAACCATAAAGCTGACAGCAAAATCCGGAAAAAAACACTGGCCTATATTAATGAGAGACCCCATTTTAAAGAAAACATTACCTGCACAACCAAAATGATTTTATTAAGTCTGTCATAGTGTGGTCTATATTGTTTGTTGTGGAAATTTGATCTCACATGCATTAACTCTATATTGGGATAACCCCGTTTTTCAAATTTAGTTTGTATTTCATTCAATCTACATTCTTTTTTAATGGGGTCCGATACGATCCTATCAACTCGTAAGAATTGAGATTTAGGCACAGATCTAAATATAGTTGGTGGATGAAAGCTATCCCTATGAAGTAGTGTATTTCTATCAGTTTTCTTAACAAATAGGTCAGTTTTTAATTGACCATTTTCCTTATATTTCTACAACAAACAACAAACACCACAGTATGACTTACCTTTGTGAGCACATATAATACTCTTAGCAATAAGATACAAGGTATACTTAAGCACAATTGGCATATCTTAAGAGATTCTTGTCCTTACATTAAGGAGCTCAGCCAAATACCAAGAGCTGCATATCATAAAGGGTACACATGTGGGAGAAGGATAACCAAGGCAGTTGTTAATTCAGATACCAAAGTATCCCCAATTTTTGGTAAGCCTAAAAATGGTACCTTTCCATGCCTTCGGTGTTCCCATTGTAACAATGTCATTAAAGGTGATGAGATCTGTCAACCCTACTCAGGCTGCAAATTTAAAATACAAGGTTACTAAACCTGTAACTCATCTTATGTTGTGTACGCCCTAAAATGCCCATGTGGGCTTCTATATATAGGTGAGACCACTCAAAGAATAAGGGATCATATTGGTCAACATAAATCCAACATTAGAAATACAGGTACTAAAGATCTCCCAGTACCAGCCCATTTTTTACAAATGTTTCATCAGGTTAATCAATTACATTTCATGGTATTAGACCAAGTTAAGAGAAAGCCTAGGGGGGTGATTGACAGAAAGATCTGTTCTACAAAGAGGCCAAATGGATATGGAAATTAGACACATTACATCCCAAAGGCATGAACAGGGATTTTGATCTCAATCCAATTTTGTGATTTTTCTATCTAAATTATCTCAGTTATTATATAAAGTTATCATATAAAGTTTTTTCAAAAAAATTAGACTATTTCCCTATACAAGAAAGTGATATGCATTATCTAGCTGTACAAAAATCTTTTGCTTTTTTTTCATATTGTTTTTAATATAGGCCCCTTTGGGACACATTAAAAAGGGCACTATAGGGTTAAATTTGCTGCTGAATTTTCTCATGTGAGATTGTTTATAACCCCGCCCATCATGTGTGTTCCCATTGGTCCTTGTTTTATCTAGTATTGCTATATATTGTCTGTATGTGCAATACACTTGTAGCTTGACAAAGGGGCCGGTGCTCCGAAACGTTGCTGTTCACCTAATAAAGGCTTTTCCACACTTGAGAGTACAACATTTTTCTTTGGATTCTACTACTTTTGAATTAAGGGGTTTGGCGCTACATCTGTTTGAACCCACCTTGTTGTCTATTTTTTTTTTTTTTAAAGGTGTGCTGGTCCTACAACGTTGCTGATCCTTTATATCTCTATTATAAAGTGGAGTTCTTAATGGCTAACATACCAGCCTGTGTCATTTATTGTTAGACAGTTTGTTTAGCCTTGGTGCAGAATCATGTTCATTATTGGAACAATCATAGGTGTTCTTCATCTTTATTTACATATAATTTCCCATGTGCCACTAGCAATTTCATTATTGTATATATTATTTTGTTTGTTATTCCAAACAGTTTATGGTCCTTAGGCAGCACATTTATACCATTTAAGTTTATTTCACACTTGTATGTGTGTATATATACTGTATTTACTCCTTTAGCTGGAACACCTGGGCACTTTTATCACATGTAATTATTGCATAGATATTATTAATGTCATTATGTATAGGACACACTCCATCCACACAGTTACACTCAATCATACCATCAGGGTTGCTTACACAAGTTATTTTTTCTTATATAGTATCTTTATAATTTAGTTCACACGATATAACACTCTATTATAGATCAAATTGTTGTTTTTGTTATGGCACTATATTTTGGGTCTTTTGCCCTCTGGCATTGCTGCAACCTTAGAGAGCAACCATTATACATGACAACATAACCACAATGAGATTTGTGTCCACATTACTATATGGTCAGACAACGAGGTAACACCTACACTCGCCCATACGCATCGACATATATGTATCACCGTAATACACTCTTATAACTTTACCCTAATTGTTACACTAACCTTTTTTTCATGGACATATTTATGTGTTCACTTACTGATCGTAGTTAGTTTCATATCGTAGTTATACCCTTGGTCTATACAATCACTAGTCACTCCTATCTATTAATTTATTATACACTGATGTAGGTATTGGTCAAATTCTTCACGGAGGTATTAGTATTTTATTTACAAGCATGACTTGATCACAATCAGCCATTCTCGTCTCAGCTATTACCATCGTTACATTGTAGCGGTCACATTAGCAGCATATTTCTCCTGCCTAACATATTTTGTGATACACATGGGAGTATTCCTTGTTTTTACTTTTGATTGGTTCTCCTGTTTACAAATCATGAATATGGTCCAGCGCTCCCCGTCAATTAGAACAATACCTTAGTCCATAACTCACTAGTCAATTGAGACGAACAGGTGACGTAGGAGGGCAGTGTCTTGAGCTCCCATGGGGATTGGTAGCGGCTTTCACACTAGTGGTCCAATTAGGTCCTTAGACCAGTGACGTACTAATCATTTATTTTTATACGTGTCCTTTGGGGATCCACAAAAACACACCAACTATAAGGTTTTCAATATACGATTAACCATATAAGTCGTTTGGTTAAACACACTAATGCAGGTATGCAAAGCATATAGATTACATTGTATTCACAATTAACAACAACAGTATTGATTGTTACAATGGATGGCCAGTATGTTTGCCATTATGTTACTAGAATTATCAGTTTAAATGTATTGTGTTATTAGAATAACTAGTTTAAAGGGACATAATAGTCATATGCTAAATCACTTGAAACTGATGCAGTATAACTGTAAAAAGCTGACAGAAAAATATCCCCTGAGAATCTCTATGTAAAAAAAGAAGATATTTTACCTCACAATTTCCTCAGCTCAGCAGAGTAAGTTCTGTGTAAAAAGTTATACTCAGCTGCAGCCCAGCTGCAGGTAAAAAAAAAGAAATGAAGAAATGAACAGCAGCCAATCAGCATCAGCAGTGCTGAGGTCATGAACTCTTTTACTGTGATCTCATGAGATTTGACTTAACTTTCATTAGATTTCATTGTAAACTTCCTTACACTGAATAGGGAAATAATATGAGAGTGCACGAGGCTCAACCCTTCGGCTGTCCTGGGAAAGACATACTGATTTGCTGCTTAGAAGTCCTTTACAATTGGATGTGGCTACTGAGAAACTTTTGAGTTAAATATCTTTCTTTTTTACATAGAGATATTCAGGTGATATTTTCTAGTCAGCTTTTTACAGCTATACTGCATAACTTTCAAGTGTTTAAACATTTGGGTATTATGGCCCTTTAACTTTATCCATATTTTGTGAATGTACTAACATAATGCTGATATAATTACTAAATTGATCCAAAAATACACAGGTGTGACAACATTTTACTAATGAAACAAAGGGTGCTCTGATTGGTCTTTACACTAATTGTAGGGGGAGGGTTAATGCATACTTTGTTTGGGTAGCGTAGCCCAATATAAGGGTCAAACTTATACCATGTTTTTATGCCTGATGAAACTGTTGAATACTGTAAAACGCGTTGTATTGTTTTACTTGTTCACAATTTTAGCATGAGCTGTTTTTATTTATGCTTTTATTGTTTTATTAAACAAGTTTGGAAAGTTTCATACAATAGCTCTCATTGCTGTGTGCATATTTTACTACGCTACCTTGGGAGGTTTTGACATAACCTCCCCTGTATCACTCTGGTTGTTTTTCTTGGGAGTGAAGCAGCACCTGAGCCCAGCCATCCATCTGGGGGTAACCGCACCGGTGTATCCAGTACATTGCCCTGGTGCAGCTAGCTGGTCTGCTGCTAAAAACCAGCCCGCCTCTATTGGCACAAGTGGGTGCCTTTACACCATGTGAGTACCCTGTGTTTTCCATGTTCTGATACGCAGCTGGTTATTTATTCACACATACGGCGCCTCTTTCCTTGTCTTTGTTATATTCAGAACTGCCTACTTATGGTGAAGTCAGAGTGCTGCCCGATCTGAACGGATGTTATACAAGTATCCATCATCACTAAAGAACCACACCAATAGGACTCTTTTTGGGACTGGTTCATTATATTGATACACTAGCTTATTGGTTTTGTATGAGTTTTCTTTCTTTCATATATATGAGAGATATTGAATCTTATTGTTCTCACTTTATACATATCTTTTTTGTGTGTATTTTTTAACCTTTGAGAGTCCGCTATTTAGGATATCTTGTCATTGTTTATAGCGCCTACTATAGGGATCTCAGACCCCTTATCCGATTAAACGAATGTTAGAATGTTGTGCAAACATTCGAAATTCAAAACGAACAAACATGTTAAAATTAAATACATTTTTTTAATGTTGCAAAACATTCACCCATTCCTTATTCTCGCTTAAAGTCCTATTTCTCCTATGGAGCTGAAACGTTCTCAGTGACCACAATCCATTTTCAGGTCAATTGTAAACACCTTTTCAAGGCCTGTTTTGCCTTTTCAAATTTGACACCTCTAGGTCTTGATAAGTCTTTGAAAGGACATTTTGGACATCTTTAAAACTATTTCAAGGCAAACAGTCTATTATTTTTGATCATGTTCAAAATACTCTGAAATTGCCTGAAATGACCATGGGAGACATTGAAGAGGTCTATTAGCATGCATGGTATTGATTCATTAAAGCTCCATACATCCCTATTGGAGAGGCTGTACACAGAAGACAGGAAAAACATTTACATATGTATAGAAACATATACTTATGTATATGTGTTGAGTATCTGATATCGTGTACAGCTAAGGGTATCTGCAGGAAAAGTCATTTCAGGACCCCAACATCTACAAATAACATGCTTTTAATTCTGATTTGTATTTTGTACTTATAAGAACAAATTTCTATTTTCTATGTTTTTTTCTTGTTTTTTTTTTGCACATCGGGGGGTCGATCCGATAAAAATCGTCGCCTGCAAAAGTCGGCGACGCCAATATTTGCGCTGGTTTGGTATCCTATATACGGCGTAACCTAGAAGTTACGCGTGTATATTTCTGCCGTCGCCCGTAGTTTTTTGGGCCATAGGCAGGTATACCAAACCCGCGCAGTTTGGTATCCAATATACAGCGTAAGGACTTACGTGGCGAAAATGGAGAAATCTTACTCCATTTTCACCTCGCCACAAAAAGCAGCCATAAGAAGCCTTACGCTGACTATTGGAGCCCCGTAACTCCCTAAACTGGCTGCTAAAATAAACCTAACACCTAACGCATGCGCAATGTCTATCTCCCTGTCAACCGCGATCTGTTAAAATAAACCTAACACCTAACGCATGCGCAATGTCTATCTCCCTGTCAACCACGATCCCCCGCCGCAATCCATAATAAAGTATTTAACCCCTAAACCATCGCCATCTACATAAACTAACCCCCTACTGTGAGCCCCTAAAACCGCCACCATCTAACTGATCTATCCCCTAATGTGAACCCCTTACACCGCCGCCATCTATATTAAAATTATTAACCCCTAATTTAATCTACCTACCCCGCCGCCAGCTATATTATCTATATTAACCCTAAGTATATTATAGTTAATATAGTTATTACATTATATATATTAACTATATTAACCCTAATTATATTAGGGTTAATATAGTTAATATAGTTACTATAGTATTTATATAAACTATATTAACTCTATCTAACCCTAACACCCCTAACTAAATTCTTATTAAATAAATCTAATTCATATTATAAACTAAAATATTCCTATTTAAATCTAAATACTTACCTATAAAATAAACCCTAAGATAGCTACAATGTAATTAATAATTACATTATAGCTATGTTAGGGTTTATATTTATTTTACAGGTAAATTGTTAATTATTTTAACTAGGTATAATAGCTATTAAATAGTTATTACCTATTTAATAGCTACCTAGTTAAAATAATTGCCCAATTACCTGTAAAATAAATCCTAACCTAAGTTACAAATACACCTACACTATCAATAAATTAAATAAACTACAAATATCTATCTAAAAATACAATTAAATAAACTAAACTAAATTACAAAAAAAAAAAAACACTAAATTACAAAAAATAAAAAAAAGATTACAAGATTTTTAAGCTAATTACACCTATTCTAAGCCCCCTAATAAAATAATAAACCCCCAAAATAAAAAAAATTCCCTACCCTATTCTAAATTAAAAAAAAGTTCAAAGCTCTTTTACCTTACCAGCCCTTAAAAGGGCCTTTTGTGAGGGCATGCCCCAAAGAAAACTGCTCTTTTGCCTGCAAAAAAAAACACACAATACAACCCCCCAACATTACAACCCACCACCCACATACCCCTAATCTAACCCAAACCCCCCTTAAATAAACCTAACACTACCCCCCCTGAAGATCTCCCTACCTTGTATTCACCCCGCCGGGCAGAACTCCTCATCCGATCCGGGCGATTTCTTCCAGCAAGCGGCAGTGAAGTCTTCTTCCATCCGGGCGATGTCTTGAAGCAAGCGGCAGAGAGTCTTCTTCCATCTGCGATGTCTTCAAGCAAATCGGCATCTTCAATCTTCTTTGTTCGCTCCTCCGCCGCGGAGCATCCATCCGGCACGACAACTTCCTGACGAATGAGGTTCCTTTAAATGACGTCATCCAAGATGGCGTCCGCCGAATTCCGATTGGCTGATAGGATTCTATCAACCAATCGGAATTAAGGTAGAAAAATCTGATTGGCTGATTGAATCAGCCAATCAGATTCAAGTTCAATCCGATTGGCTGATTGGTTCAGCCAATCGGATTGAACTTGAATCGGATTGGCTGATTCAATCAGCCAATCAGATTTTTCTACCTTAATTCCGATTGGCTGATAGAATCCTATCAGCCAATCGGAATTTGGCGGACGCCATCTTGGATGACGTCATTTAAAGGAACCTCATTTGTCGGGAAGTCGTCGTGCCGGATGGATGTTCCGCGGTGGAGGAGCGAACAAAGAAGATTGAAGATGCCGATTTGCTTGAAGACATCGCCGATGGAAGAAGACTCTCTGCCGCTTGCTTCAAGACATCGCCCGGATGGAAGAAGACTTCACTGCCGCTTGCTGGAAGACATCGCCCGGATCGGATGAGGAGTTCTGCCCGGCAGGGTGAATACAAGGTAGGGAGATCTTCAGGGGGGTAGTATGTGGGTGGTGGGTTGTAATGTTGGGGGGTGGTATTGTGTTTTTTTTTGCAGGCAAAAGAACAGTTTTCTTTGGGGCATGCCCCCACAAAAGGCCCTTTTAAGGGCTGGTTAGGTAAAAGAGCTTTGAACTTTTTTTTTAATTTAGAATAGGGTAGGGAATTTTTTTTTATTTTGGGGGTTTATTATGTTATTAGGGGGCTTAGAATAGGCGTAATTAGCTTAAAAATCTTGTAATCTTTTTTTTATTTTTTGTAATTTAGTGTTTTTTTTTTTTTGTAATTTAGTTTAGTTTATTTAATTGTATTTTTAGATAGATATTTGTAGTTTATTTAATTTATTGATAGTGTAGGTGTATTTGTAACTTAGGTTAGGATTTATTTTACAGGTAATTGGGCAATTATTTTAACTAGGTAGCTATTAAATAGTTAATAACTATTTAATAGCTATTATACCTAGTTAAAATAATTAACAATTTACCTGTAAAATAAATATAAACCCTAACATAGCTATAATGTAATTATTAATTATATTGTAGCTATCTTAGGGTTTATTTTATAGGTAAGTATTTAGATTTAAATAGGAATATTTTAATTAATAATATTAATATTAGATTTATTTTAATAAGAGTTTAATTAGGATGTTAGAGTTAGATAGGGTTATTATACTTAATATATATATAATATAATAACAATATTAACTATATGAACCCTAATATAATTAGGGTTAATATAGTTAATATATATAATATAATAACTATATTAACTATATTAACCCTAATATAATTAGGGTTAATATAGTTAATATAGCTGGCGGCGGTGTAGGGGGATTAGATTAGGGGTTAATACATTTATTATAGGTGGCCGCGGTGTAGGGGGATGTAGATTGTAGGCAAAAGAGCAGTTTACTTTGTGACAAAGCCCCGCCAAAAGCCCTTTTAAGGGCTGGCAAAAGAGCTGAATTCTTTGGGGCATGCCCCACAAAAAGCCCTTTTAAGGGCTGGCAAAAGAGCTGTTACTTTTGGGCAATGCCACGCAAAAAGCCCTTTTCAGGGCTATTTGTAGGGTTAGACTTAGGTTTAGTGGTAGGGATAGTTTAGTATTTTAGGGGCTAAATAATTTAATATAGATGGCGGCGGGGTAGGGGGATTAGATTAGGGGTTAATAATTTTAAAATAGATAGCGGCGGGGTAGGGGCTCACTTTAGGGGGTAGGTAAGGTAGATGGCGGCGGTGTTAGGGGCTCACATTAGGGGGTTATAGATTTAATATAGCTGGCGGCGGTTTAGGGGTTAATAACTTTATTAGGTAGCGGCGGTTTAGGGGTTAATACATATTTTATTGTTAGGCTAGTGAGGGGGGATAGCGGATAGAGGGTTAGACGTGTCGGGCTATGTTAGGGAGGCGTGTTAGATGTGTCGGGCTATGTTAGGGAGGCGTGTTAGACAGTGTGGGTGATTTAGACTTTAGTCAGGTTTTGTAGGCGCCGGCAGTTTCTAACGTGCCGCAAGTCACTGGCGACGCCAGAAATTTGTACTTGCGCAGATTTCTGGACATCGCTGGTTTGTCAGACTTACGGCACGTTAGCATCTGACGGCGACATATATGGGATAGCTCGAGTTGCGAGCTGAAACTGCGGGCGACGCGGGTTCCCTCGCTTGCGCCGCAAACTATGATCTATATCGGATCGACCCCAAAGTGTGCTTAAATTATGATTTACACTGTGCATATAAATATAAAATTTAAGGCAAACCAGATAAACAAATACAAAATTTACAGCAGCTTCAAGTCAACTAGTCTATATGCTGTAAGGAGTAAGGGTGCGATTTATCAAGGGCCAAATGGCCCCTGATGCTCCTGTTTCTACGCAAGCCTTCAGGCTCACTGGAAACAGCACTTATGAAGCAGCGGTCTTAAGACCGCCTCTCCTTAACTGGTCCGCCTCCTCTGAGTGGCGGACAGCAATCAACCCGATCACATACGATCGGGTTGATTTACACCCCCTGCAAGCGATTGGCCAAGAATCTGAAGGGGGCGGTATTGCATAAGCAGTTGACCAGAACTGCTTGTACAATGTTAAATGCCGACAGCATATGCTGTTGGCATTCAACGATAACTGTCGGACATGATACGCACAGCGTATCATGTCGGACAGACATTGATAAATCCGCCCCATAGTCTTGATAATAGTACAAAATTTATCTGAAAGAGCATATTAACAAGAGACAGACAGAGAACAAATAATCAAAAAATAGTATCTTTCTAGGCACAACAAGAAGATGGTTAACCTGTTGCAATATGTTCCTCGACATCAGACTACCCAACAGCTACGTAAAAGGGAGAAAGATAGGGGGACACTTGAAAAATCAGTGGTATTACAACACATCTGTTTTTTAAAGCAACTGTAAAATATATATTCTCTTGCATATCACTCTCAGACACATATCCATATTATCCCGTCACATTAAAATATTAATTGGGGGTTGTCCAGAATGATTCTACAAAGAAATAATTTGCAATATTTTTATAGATAGCGTGCAAGAAACACAGTTCTACCATTCAGATTAAATAGAAGAGTGCTGTTCCTTACTGCAGAAACCTGTTTATCCTGATATTATATATTATAATATGTTTGGCTAATTTATTAATTAATCTAGCAACAATAGGAAAACTGGCCTTATATTGTCTCTAGTCACAAATAGCACACTGTCCCATTTAAAAAATACTAACGCTGCTCCCCAATATATTGGTATCAATTATACATTAGTACAAGTTAGGGAGGCTGTTAAAGGAAATGAGTGTTTAAATAGTTTTTTTTATGCATGTTAAGTATAATTCTGTTATAACCACCCTAAATCTGATGAAGACTGTAAGGAGGCTATGCAGAACCATGGCTTAAGACTTCATGCACATTTTCTGTTTCTTCCTGAGGCTCAAAGCATGGTGCTTCATTAGTCTTTCAACTCCTATTAGACACTATTACAGACAGTAGGAACCAGCCATCTATTTGAACAAAATTCCAGTTTAAAGTGCCTGTTAAAGAGACTGTCTACTCCAGAATTGTTATTGTTTAAAAGATAGATAATCCCCTTTATTACCTATTCTCCAATTTTGCATAACCAACACTGTTATATTAAAGTTAATGTCAATTTAGATTAATTGGTGCCCGGTTTTTAATAATCCTATTAAAAACAAGGGTACTTTAATTAATCAAAATTTACATTTTACTTGTTTTCTTCAAATACTTACCTTTTAATCTTCACAGCCGCTCCAGCAATTCCCCCAGCTGTCGGAAGCCTCTTCATACATCAGAAATTACGAATCTGGCTTCCTCCAATCACGGCTTCCCCCCCAGGGGAATCATGGCCTGAGGCAAAGCAGTGATAGGAGGAAGCCGGATTCGTCATTTTGGACCCGCAAAGAGGACTTGCGATGGGTGGAGGAAGTGCTGCAGCGGCTGTCAGGATTAAAAATTAATGGCTAGATTTAGAGTTTGGTGTTAGAGGGGGTGCGTTAGCTACGCGTGGTTTATTTCTAACGCACAGAGTTTTTTAACGGGGGTATTTAGAGTTTATAAACAACCTTCTAACGATACTCCTAACGCGTATATTTCAGACGCCCGTGTTAGACAGTCTCCCATAGAGATCAATGGAAAAGCAAACAAACACGCTTTTTTCACCTAACACTAGATCTCGCGAGAAATACGCACAGCTCGGTCATATGACGTATACTACATAATGCACAACAATAACACACCGCAAATGTCAGAACAACAATAACAAAAAAAAGCACATAAGCATTACACATTCAGAAGCGGGGGAAAAATAATAAAATAAAATAAAGGGAATACGCATATACTTTAAGATGCGGAAATACGGAAAATAACAAAAAGGAAAAATAAATGCACACTCATACACAAGCAAAATACTCGCATTCAATATTACTATATATTAGGACAAACATACATATACAACACTTCACTAATACGACACCATCGCAAATTAACATTTACATATAATACTATGGGACAATGTTATAGAAAACAAGCACTATGACATCATCGCATTCTACACATTCCATACTAATTCTAAATGAGCATGCGTAAATTCACACAACTAATACACATTGCACAAATACTAATTACTAACAAAGCACATCTGAACACAATTTACAACGCAAACCGGTACATCATTATTCATTTACACAGGGTATATAAGCACCACACAAGCATGGCTTCTTTGACTGTGTTGCTGGTGGGTTTTTGGAGATTAGAGAGAGATTTAGTGCCTTATTGTGAGTTATTACGAGTTAGTGTTAGTGTGAGAGAGTCAGTTAGTGTTATCGTGAGTGAGTTAGTGGGAGTTAGTGGTAGTGGGAGTTAGTGGTAGTGTGAGTTAGTGGTAGTGTGAGTTAGTGGTAGCATGAGTTAGTGGTAGCGTGAGTTAGTGGGAGCATGAGTTAGTGGGAGCGTGAGTTAGTGGGAGCGTTAGTGAGCGACAGTTGGTTTGGGTGAGTGTGCGAGTGCTTTTTCTGTATACTTAACACATTTACACGCAAACACATTCAATACATACATACACTTATCAATAACACTACATACACTCCATACCCCATACCCTCTCATACTACACTCCATACCCCATTCCCTGTAGTCCCATTCCCTTTCATCCCATTTCCTCTTATCCCATACCCCATCCCCAACCCCATTTAGTTTACATACCCTCCTTTTAGTCTTCTTATACATTTTGGTTGATTAAATACTCCTTACCCTCTTTTATTTATATCCCTTTCACACTTTCTGCACTTTTTTGGTCTTTTTAGTTCTTTATTTTGACCCCCTTTCATTTGATCACACTCACTTTTTGTTTGCTTAGTTGGGGTTTAGTTTAGGGAAGAGATAGAGAAGGAGGGCAGGCAGGAGATTAGTCAGGGGAGAGGTATAGGGGGAGGAGAGGGAGGGGGAGAGGAACAGGACAGGAAGGGGGGCAGGAAGCGGGGGTGGAAGCAGTGGGTGGACCCAGACACTTTGTTCAAGATGAACAAGTGGCTGGGCCCAGTGGCAGACAGAGAAGGGCTTCACAATCCGGGAAACAGAGGGCATCATCACAGGGGAAGGCCAAGGCGACTAGGGAGGCGAGGTTTACTATGGAGGAGAAGGAGGCCCTCGTAGAAGCCTATATGGGCAGGTATAGGAGGCTGCAGGCTCAGAAGACCACCCCGAGTGAGAAGAGGAAGCTCTGGCAAGAGATAAGGGATGCAGTTAATGCAGTGGGGGTCCGAAACAAAGATATGGACTCTATTAAACATTGCTGCCGGGACTGCAAGATGGAGCTTAAAAAGAAAATAACTAGGGAGTACCAACATGCCACAGGAACCGGTGGCGGGCCTGTACTGATAGTTGAGTACTCCCGATGGGAGGAAATGTTGCGTCCCAGCATCTCCGAGGTGGCCATAGTCGGGATCAGAGGAATCGATACCGGGAACCTGTCACTCTCATCTGACGTTAAGCTCATTTAAGAATAAATTAACATCCGAATGTATTTAAGGATAAGATTAATGCTATTACGCTGTTTAACACATTATTACGTAAACGCATTCACAATTACTTTGCGATTACATTAGTATCTAGGCTATAGGTTAGATGTGCATTTAAACAGACTGAAAACAAACGCAAAAACATTCAGATTGACCAGAGAGATATCACAAACACGGTTTGGAAAATGCGGAAATCGTATTGATTGTTAGATTTCAAAGTGGATTAATGAGGCTGTATTTGTAATTGTATCGTAAGCAAAATAATTTACATCTTTATTTTGAAATATGCTAATATATACATTTCTTTCTTTTTGCAATATACAGAGTCTGGGGAGGAGGCAGTCAGGCAGCACAGCAACTACAGGCTCCTCCTTTTCCCCAGTATGAGAGTGGTGGGGATGAATCGCCACCTCGGAGAGAAGAGGCCCCCCCTGAAGTAGAGGCCCCCCCTGAAGTAGAGGCCCCCCTGAAGCAGAGGAAAAGGCCCCCCCTGAAGCAGAGGAAGAGGCCCTGGAAGCAGAGGAAGAGGCCCCTCAAGCACTAGCAGGCTGCCGTGCACGGGCAGCCTGCCGTGCACAACAGGAGGAGATAGCTGAGGTGCGGGTGTTACTCGACTACATTGACCATATGCGTACCTCCCGGATGGAAAATATCCAAGGCAGAAGTCGTATTATCGAAGAGCTTAGTGACATTCGAGAAGGACAAACACAAATCATAGAGATCCTTACAAGAATAGAACAAGGACAAAACAGGAGTTTACAGCTACAACAAGATATGTTAAATTTCTTCCGGGAGGCGCATGCTGGTCTATCTGCTGCTGGTCTATCTGCTGCTGGTCTATCTGCTGCTGGGACATCTGCTGCTGGTCTATCTGCCGCTGGTCTATCTGCTGCTGGGACATCTGCTGCTAGGACATCTGCTGCTGATCTATCTGCTGCTGGTCTATCTGCTGCTGGTCTATCTGCTGCTGGGACATCTGCTGCTGGTCTATCTGCTGCTGGGCCATCTGCTGCTGGGCCATCTGCTGCTGGGCCATCTCTTGCTGGGCCATCTCTTGCTGGGCCATCTCTATCTGGGCCATCTGCTCCTGGGCCATCTGCTCCTGGGCCATCTGCTCCTGGGCCATCTCCTCCTGGGCAATCTCCTCCTGGGCCATCTCCTCCATCTCCTCACCTTGGTCATCCCAGTACTCCTCCTTCCACTCTTCCCACAACGTCTCCGATGAGAACTCGTCGAAGGGGGCAGTTGCCCCTCCCAGAGCCTCAGCCTCATGGGAAGAGGGGAAGGAAGAGGAAGTAAGTATTTTTTGAGATGTTTATTTTGTATTTATTTAATGTGTAATTGATAGGTATGTAATGATGTGGTTTTCATACACTTGTGGACCACACTCTGTATATAATCTGCTTCTATGGGACCGGGTCCATGGAGGCAGATTGTTTGCAGAGTGTGGGTTATAAGTGTGTGGACACCACATCATCACATACCAGCCTTGTTCATGATATTGATTGGTTTCTGTGATGTGATGTCCAAACTGTTTCCCTAATCTCAAACAAAATGACCATTACAATTATACATGATGGAATATTACTGTTTGAATGCCAATAACACAGCTTAAAGGGACAGTCAGAACATTATTGTATACAAAGAAAACACTGTATTACGCATTATCAAGTTGGAAACAAAAACATGGAGAAATTTGTGTGACTTATGTGCTTACCCTTGTATCTATGCCTATGACCACTTATTTGTTGTTCTGACATAACAACATTTTATACAATCAATGATCAATACATGGTAAATATGCTGTATGAGCTCAAGGTTTTCAATATACAAATGCTATCAAAATGCCCTCTAGTGGTCAAATTGCATTCTGATTACATGCACTCTTCAAGCTCTAAGAAATGAGCACACGAACCTCATAGGTTTAGCTAGCAAATAAAAATAACCAGAGAAAAATGATTAATTGGTGAGAAACCTTTGATATCATTTTTATTTCAAAAATTGCTTTTTTAATAATGCAAATCAGTATTTGTTTTCTAGACTGTCCCTTTAAAAAAATTACATATGCTAACATATACTAATATTTGGTGATTGTTGGTATATCTACATGTACTTTTTCAAACAAGAAATATTGGAAAAAGATTTCTATTGACGTGTTAAATAAAGTATATTTTCTTAAAGAGACATTATTGTGTTTGATTTATTTTAGAAAGACATTTGTTTTAACAAGGAATATGGTTTAAAGTCCTTTTAGGAGTGACTAAACAAATATATGCTCACAATAATATATTTGGAGATTAACCAATGTGGAACTCATACATGATACAACAATCAACATTTGCATTAGAGGGACAATCTTTTTAACAGAAATGCATGTAATAGACACTACTAGAAACCACAAGATTAACATATACTGATTTCAAAATCAATATGAAAAAGCTTTAAACACTTTCAAATAAAATCGGTTTATCTATATTGAAAAGATAGCTGTAAAGCCCATTCCAAGTGTAAAACAAGACAATACCCCTTCATTAGCATATGTAAAAGACTCTTTACACAAATAGGAGCAAGCTGTAGATGGTACTCACATCAAACTTTGAGGCTTGGCGAGGAGTTTGAAAATTAAATAAATGTTATTTGAACATAAGCAAAAGTCGACATGTATTTGGTAAACAATGGACTATATAACTAGAGAAAAAAAACATATTTGTTTTTTAATGTGAGTGTATAATGACCCTTTAATAAAATATACGACGAAATAACATTTAGAAGAAGTTGGCATCTCATATGTTTAGCATATGATAAAGATAAATGCATATTGATTACTTGATTCTAATACAATAGCGCATATTTATGAATTCGATATCTTGAAAATTAAACACAACACAGTCATTTTTCATAAAAAGGAACATATTGTTGACAAACATATTAAACAAGATGGACTATATTTAGGGATTTGCACTTGCCTCGAAATATCTTATGCATGAAAACCTTTTGCTTTCATTTGTTTATTCAACCAGACATCCATCAAAAGAGAATGTTGTGTTCTTTATCAGCTATTGGTCAACAATGTTAAATGATGCACACAATCCATACTCACCATGGTTTTAAACATGGCTTCTCATTCACAAACGTGTGTTACGTGCAAAATCAAATATTGCGGGACTACGTAATCCAAGCAGACGCTTTTTACACCTTTGCATGTGACGTCTTAATTAACATGGCGCATCCTTGATCACGTAAAAACGCCATCCAATAAAAGGTGCATCCTTGATCGCGTAAAAACGTCAGCCAATACAAGGCGCATCCTTGATCACGTAAAAACGTCAGCCAATACAAGGTGCATCCTTGATCGCGTAAAAACGTCAGCCAATACAAGGCGCATCCTTGGTCGCGTAAAAACATCAGCCAATACAAGGCGCATCCTTGATCATGTAAAAACTTCAGCCAATACAAGGCTCATCCTTGATCACGTAAAAACGTCAGCCAATACAAGAAATCATTGGACAGCCTGGCAGGTGACGTCTTAAACAACATGGCGCATCCGAGATCGATGAAAAACCTCAGCCAATACAAGGACTCAGTTGATAGCTTGGCATATCAATAAGAAACGTATTTATATTTTAGTAACTAGTATGTGTCTATATTGATATCTAGGAATGTCACGATAGATAACGAAATACTGTGATATATGAAATAGAATACATAATAGAAAATAAGGAGATATTTCATTAGAAGCAGAGGATTTATAACTAAACTATTTAGCAAGCAGCATGTTTTAAGTAGACATGAAAAAAATATTTTAAGGTTACACGATTATGTATGACATTGCAATTTGAAATACCTTGTAACAATAAATGAAAATGTTTGGATTATTGTGTTTCATCTCCCTTTAACTGAAAATTAATGCTAGGAGATGCATTCGGAAAATAGGGATGTTTTAGATATTATATGTTAAAGGGACAGTCAACCCCTGAATATTTTTTTTGGAAAATATAGCTAATCCCTTTATTACACATTAATCATTTTTGAACAACAAACACAGTTATATATTTATATACTTTTTACTTCTGTTATTATCTTGTATCTAAGCTTCTGCTGACTGCCCCATTATTTCTGTTCTTTTGACAGACATGCAGTTTAGCCAATCAATGCTCACTCCTAGGTCACTTTACGTGCATGAGCTCAATGTTATCTATATGAAACACGTGAAATAATGTATAGACGAGAAGAGAGACAGATGCGCCACATGGCCCAATATTGTTTGTACCACACAAAATAAATGATCAAGTTGTATTATATTGAACTCACAATCTGAGAAGCACTCCAATTAGTGCAGTGGGAGCAGTCTGGGATCTATGACAGTCACCCAGCAGACCGGCCTCTTGGTATAGAGAAGGATCTATACCAAGAGGCCGGTCTGCTGGGTGACTGTCATAGATCCCAGACTGCTCCCACTGCACTAATTGGAGTGCTTCTCAGATTGTGAGTTCAATATAATACAACTTGATCATTTATTTTGTGTGGTACAAACAATATTGGGCCATGTGGCGCATCTGTCTCTCTTCTCGTCTATAGATTATCCTTATAGGGTCCAGGCCGGGTCCTCTACAGATTGCTGCCTTGAACTACTTCCAGTCCATCTTCTAAATACCTTGTTATCCACTCATTTATTGTATATTTGCTCCTATATAACTGGACTTCATATGCACTAACTGTGTTAACAAATCTATGAGTCACATTGATCTGCTTTGTATTTATCAGCTTTATATACACTTTACATTAATTCAATATATATACTATATAGCTACCGGATACTTATTTTTACCATTGTATTCCCATTGCATATTTAAGTATTTATACTAATTATCATTTCTAAGGGCGCCCCCTATCTTATAGACAGACACGTGAAATAATGCCTTATAGTAGTCAATTTTTTTTAACATTAGAGGATGTCTTCAAGGTCGAAGAACTTAGCATATGAACCTCCTAGGTTTACCTTTCAAATAAAACTAACAAGAGAACAAAGCAAAATTGAGAATAAAAGGAAATTAGGAAGTTGGTTAAACTCGCATGCCCTATTTAAATCATGAATCATCTTTTTGGACTTGACTGTCCCTTTAACTATAGCTATGGTGTACATCTTTAACATTTAAAAGATACACATGATAAATACATATGGCATTGAGGTTTTCAGATATGTTTAGATTGTTTTGGAATAACAATAATGACACATGTATTGATCAAACGTGTCACTTATTCAAGTTGAAATATGGTCAGTCTACCTGTAGCCATATATGGGAGGAGAATTATTTTTTAAAAATATTAATATAAAGATATTCCTCATCTAAAATATGCGCATTACACACAGTGATTGATTTG
The DNA here is from genome assembly GCF_027579735.1 of Bombina bombina. Lineage (NCBI taxonomy): Eukaryota > Metazoa > Chordata > Amphibia > Anura > Bombinatoridae > Bombina > Bombina bombina. The sequence goes on from NC_069504.1 coordinate 719,989,234, forward strand.
GTTACACTACTACAATAAGATAGACTTTAAATTGAAATACATGTGCTGTCAACATTACAATAAGATTTTTTTAAATAAGATTATATGTCCTTGTTCATGTAAAAAGGACAAAAACGCTTTAGAAATGGAAATCCATTCCTTAACAATTATGGTCAGCATCACTTAAAGGGACATGAAATACCAAATAAAAAAAGAGGATCCACAGAGAGAATACTATTTCCATAAAAATAACACTTTACAGAGATTGTCTCATTGTATCAATCCTGGGATCATTTGTTAAAGGTGCATCAATTCACGCAGACTTTACAAATGAACACATGGATGTCGAATTTAAAATATACATATATATATATATATATATACAAACATCAAGATATATATATACATATATAAAATAATTACTATGCTAATCATAATCCTGCAAAGATAAAGCTTTACGAAAACTATATCAAGAAAATGAATCAAATTAAATTGGAGATGTAAATATTAAAGTCATTTACAATTGTATTACATATATGATTCAGGAAAGACCATTATTTGGTTTAAGGTCCCTTTAAGGATTAACGACAAAAACTAGAGATTTCAATCATTGACATGAATAAAGAGGACAAAGAATCGTGGAATAACATTTTTTTTATTAGTATGTCAGAAAACATCAACAACGTTTCAAAATAATTTCTGAAAGATCAGTAAAATTGGAGCCATTTGACAAGGTAAAACAGTGCATCACAGTCCTTGGAGGGAGTTGACAAGGGCCAACAAAGGCCAGCACAGCCCCATTGGAGCCATTTGACAAGGTAAAAGAGTGCATCACAGTCCTTGGAGGGAGTTGACAAGGGCCTACAAAGGCCAGCACAGCCCCATTGGAGCCATTTGACAAGGTAAAAGAGTGCATCACAGTCCTTGGAGGGAGTTGACAAGGGCCAACATAGGCCAGCACAGCCCCATTGGAGCCATTTGACAAGGTAAAAGAGTGCATCACAGTCCTTGGAGGGAGTTGATAAGGGCTAACAAAGGCCAGCACAGCCCCATTGGAGCCATTTAAAAAGGTAAAAGAGTGCATCGCAGTCTTTGGAGGGAGTTGACAAGGGCCAACAAAGGCCAGCACAGCCCCATTGGAGCCATTTGACAAGGTAAAAGAGTGCAACAGGCACAACAATAAACAAAAAAGGCCACATGGCAACAATAACAAAAAAATATGTAACATGTGGACAGAAGAATCTTAAGGCGACCTTGGAACATCTCCAGATACTCCACTTACTGGGCATCACTTTCATTGTCCACTTCATGCTCTGCTCCAGATTCAGGCATTGACTGTAAACGCCTAATATGGCGTAGAGTCGAATGCTGAACCTGGAGCAGAGTATGAATGGTGTCATTCATCCTTCCCAGGAACATTGAGTTCCTCAGCACGGCCTGCTCTATACGGGAAAGAGTTTCTAGCATGAGCCATGCTGAGTCACAACCTACAACAAAAAAATAGAATAATATTAATGTTAATTACACAACATAATATAAATTGAGAAAATATACATTTGAACTTTAAATCCAAATCATTCTTACAATCAAATATTCAATATTTCTTCTCTTCACATGAAATATGTTCTTAATACATAAACCATTAAAGGTACAGTTTACTACAAAATGTTATCCCCTGTAATTTGTTGACCCTGATCCACTTTTCCAGCTTGACTCTATGAATATTTTGAACATTATTTCCATATGCAAACACAGCAAGCAGAAGAAATTACACTCCCAGTGGTTTACAGAAGAGAGAATGTAAGAATAATTTATATGTCTATTTTTCAATACAAGTAGTAGTGATTGGTATATGGAGTGAGATGAAATTAAAGGGACACTGACCACAAATATTAAAATTTGTGATTCATATAGACCATTAAAAATATTTTAAACATTTAATTCACTCCTATTATCAAATCTAATAGATTCCCCTTGTATTTGTAATTAAAATGCAACAATGTCATTTAATATTTCTTAGCATATTTTGTGATCAACCTTGGTTGTCCCTACTGATTGGTGGATACATTAATCCAACAATAAAACAGAAACCACCCCCCACTTCACAATATTTGAACAATTATATGCCTTTAAACATAAAAATAAAGAGACAAAGCGAGTTATTTAAAATTGATAAGAGGAGTAAATTATAAAGTTGATTAACATTGCATGCTCTATTTGAATTTATTTTTATTTTATTTTTGGTTCACTGTCACTTTAAATATGATCTAATGTTGATTTAGTTTGATACTTACAGCTGTGCCTGGGAAGGACGATCTGACACCTCGAACAATGAAGGTTGGGATAGGGGGGAGGGATGGGATATTGGTGGCGAGGGCTTGGATGGGGCTGGCAAGGGCTGGGGTGCCGCTCTGTGGGAGCCCGTACAGCTGGGGATTGTTGGGAATGGTGAGTTGGGGACTGGGCAGGTTGGGGAACTGTACGGGCAGCAATACGGGGGAGAGCGGCGAAGGGGGACAATTATTTGAGGGACAGGCCTGGAGGAATGGGAAGGGCCAGGAAGGTCTTCTACAGGGGGAGGGGCTTCTACAGGGGAGGGCTTCTAAAGGAGAGGGGCTTCTACAGGGGGGCCTCTACAGGGGGGGGGCCTGGGCAGGGGTGGGAGAATGATGCCCAGAAGTGGAGTGTCCATCTGAAATATATAATAAAATATATATTAACATCTCATACATCATGATCTCAAAGAAAGGCATTTCAACATTATTATGTTTTATATATACTTAGAAGTGGTTTACAATTTATTAACAATGATGATATAAGGATATGGTATGCATATAGGCCCTCAAATGAATAGCAAGGAGTGTCTGTCCAATAAGAACATGATTATTGTGGTTTGTCATTGAATATGCAAGTGACATCATGATGTCATTCATTAAAAATAAGACATAAAATAAAACATAATGCAATCATATGTTCATGCTGCATGATATGGAAAGGGGGCAGTAGTGTATTCTAAAAGAAAAGGAATAATCCTTTTTAATTTGTCAAAGCTGTAGACTTTGAATTTCATCATGAGAATGTTTACAAACAAAAAGACATGTTGGATACATGTTAGATAGCTTTCACATACCATCAGACTCCATGGCCGCCTCTTCCTCCTTCGTCCAACATATTACATCAATATCTGTGAAACATAACATGTTGTGTACACGTTAATATCAGATATTAGAACATATGTTACTGTTGCTACAAGACACACATCAATGTTGCATGAAAGATATACTGATCCAAAGTTATGATTTACATCATTTTGATGGAGCATACAAATGACATTAGATATGTTATACGCAATGAGTAAGAATTTAATGTTAGTGTTTGGATTTCATATAAATTCACAAATTAAGAGTACATGCAACATTTGAGAGTTCTCATGTGTGTATCACTTCATGATTGTTTACACAATTTAAAAGAACACCAAACATTTGTTATCCATCTTCTGAACAACAAAGGTGTAGACTAAGAAGCTTTGAGATATTAATCTTTCAATATTTAAAAAAGTTTGAGATATAATCATAGTACTAAATTATATGTTTGAGTCAAATGTAATGCTTCATCAGAATCATGATCATAATATATATTCCAAATACACCTTCAATGACATATGAATGAGTCAATGGACTTACCAGAATGTTTGGAAACAATTTCCAAGTCGGTGCTGGATCCCCCGGGCTCCCAACAAGAACTAGATCTATGAATGATATAGATATCTATTAGTGATCACAGTTTGGACATCACTAAGTCACATCATTATTGATTTCTTTTAAAATTATACTTAGAACTGAGAACAATAGAGCAATAATCTGAAGAATAAATGCATGAGTGAATCCAGGTTATTCTGAATAAAAAGATGTCTTTAACATATGTTGAATTTCTGACTATATTAGACACACAAATCATCTCATATGATTATATTGCATATCTAAATATACCCATTAATCAATGTTTTTAAACAAATACACACAAACAACATTTTAATTTAAAATGGGTGATAAATCAAACCAAAGCATATCGATCCATTTGTGCAACTGATCACAATGCAAAACAGAAGTTATTCATCCAAATATGATGGTGCTGTTAGGGTATGCTTATATCTATAAAGTAAGTCCAAGACTGAATATGTCATTTAGATATCAATATTGTTTCATCCAAACAATGTAATGAGGAATGAATCAATTGATTATTAAAGGGACACTGACATCAATTTGGTTAAAACATTTTTTTTTAATTTTTAATTTGAAATAAACACAAAAGATAATTAGAGTATCCATATAAATTTAGAAAATTGTAATGTTGTGTACATGTTTCAAAGACAAATTGCTATTAAAATGAGACATACCATAGTCTTGAGAACCCTGGCCCGAGGGTCCAGCACCAACATCCATATCTGTAAAATATTCAATGAGGATTGGATATCATTAATAATAATCAGGACATGTATATAAAAAATATAAAAATACATTTACATTTAATAAATAAGAATATTTTTATATTCACATGAGTTAATTGTTTCATCATTTAATGTATCATTAAATAGATCCTGTATTCTTATTTTCTAAACTTTATGTTGTTGACTGTAGCTTTAATTAATTTCTTTAATTTTTACATTCCCATCAATTGATATCTATATTTCCTAGTTTATTCTTTTGATCTTGCTAGTATATTTTGTATAATGTAGAAGATTATAAATAAGGATGCTGCATTCTTCCCATATATACTAATTAACATATACATTTGACCAACATGTGTAAAGCAATGACAGTAACAGCAAACCCATGTTCATGTGTGTGCGCAATTCTATCTTTCGTGATCATTACGCAATGATTCTATGCGGGATTGCACATCTGTGATTTGACCAACATGTGTAAAGCAATGACAGTAACAGCAAAACCATGTTCACGTGTATGCGCAATTCTATCTTTCGTGATCATTACGCAATGATTCTATGCGGAATAGCACATCCGTGATTTGACCAACATGTGTAAAGCAATGACAGTAACAGCAAAACCATGTTCACGTGTGCGCACAATTCTATCTTTCGTGATCCTTACGCAATGATTCTATGCGGAATTGGGCATCCGTGAATCAGAATTAATTTGGATATATTAGTGTGATGAGTATCATTTCCAAAAAAATTATGATATATTTTCAATTGGGTGTATTACGAGATTGAAATCTGATATTTGTTAATATTGAACAATAACAAATAATATTTATAACTGGCTTATGATTATAGAGTCAATGTATGAAATTGCGGATGCTCGGGATATCACGGATGCGCAATTCCATTTTCACTCTGTGACGCATATTCTGGATAGCGCAATAAACATCATTCATATTTCATGTGTGACGAATCTAAAATCAGATATCTAAACATCATATCTAGCGTATGTTGTGAGATCTATATAGGTTAAATATATGACTATCTACGCATTTATTAAAATTATTTTAAAATATTAATATATTATATAAAGTAGGATATTTACCTTGTTCAGCCTCTTTTTCCACTCCTCCCAGGCCAACGGACGGAGAAGCAGCTGCACTGGACCCCGGGTCCTGAGTTTTGGATCCAGCAGCTGTGAGGGAAGAAGAAGAGGCCGAGGATGGAGAGGATCTAAATCTTTTGTGGATCCGGAGATTGAGGAGCTTGCATAAAGTCACCTCATAAGGGAGTAGGTAGAGTTTCCGTGCGGGTTTAATTTTGCGGCCATCCCTGTGACGGGCTTGTACCCACTCCCTTATGAGGTCGACTTTCTTGTGCAGACGCAACCTCATATCTCCGAACCTCCGCATGATCTGATCCTGGCTCCTCTGGACGCCCAACACCAATTGAACCTTATTGGTGATGGACTCCCAGAGGGCCTTCTTAACAGTCGCATTTGTCGACCTCTTCTGGTTCCCAAACAGCTGTGGATAAAACATCTGGACGGCATGGACCAGTGCAGCGCTCTCCTGCTTGTCAAACCTGGGAGGTGTCATGCCTGCCGAGTTGCGTATATAATATATAGATATAAAGAGTACACCAGCAGGCATTAGAGAACTGACAAAGATGGCAACGTGTAATGGACTTTTATATGGTGAAGTAAACATGAGATGCACCATGGGACATGTTATCTGTACATCTGATTGGATAAAAGTTTAAAATATTGTTATCATGTCTGTGAGACCATCCTGACTCAAGTTGTGTTTGTGTAATGAACTCTGATTGGCCGTTCCTTAATGTTTCATATCTTAGTAACTTCCATACACATACCTCCTGGTGGTGCTGTTACTACATTTTTTCATGTAGACTTATTTGTAACTCATGGGCCTGTCATGCGGATATGTGTGACGCAGATTTAATATACGTGATCCGTTAAATATTAATGTTTAAATTCTCGTTAACATCTAATACTGTCACATTATTAAATGTTGTAGACATTTCTTGGTTTAATATCGGTCTGTTTCTTTAATACAAATACGTTGGATTAATACACATTTAACATTGTATGTATTTATTGTTCATTAAATCAATTTCGTGACTTATTGTGAAGTATTGACATTACTCTATTAAATGTATTTATAATGCACATTGATTGTGTGCTATTGCGTGACATTAGACTAGAATGTTTAAAGATGCAAATCTCGTGTTGCAAGATACATTTCCCACGCAACATTTCAGAATGTGCAATTTCTGGTTCTAATGTCCGTAACTTGGATAATCTGTTTATAAATGTTAAACTACAGGTTTGTTTGTTATTAGTAAATAAACCTCGAGCTTGTATTTGTCTGAACTTTTCATATATGTTATTGTGCAATGGCGTCTTTATTTTTAAAGAGACATTACAACCAAACAATTGTATCAAATGATCTGTAGAGATCAAAAATGTTTTGACTTTAAAATGTAACTCAATTTATCTTTGTATTTAGATATCCTCAACAGAAGAAATTTCAATGCACATGGTTGAGCCAATCACATAAGGCATCTCTGTGCATCCACCAATCTTCATCTACTGAGCCTATAATCTTTCAAGCAAAGTATGTCAAGATAATGAGATAAGAGAAGTAAAAGACACTCTTTAAATCTCTTAAAGGGACACTGTACACAAAATGTATCTTTGGTGATTCAGATTTAGCATTACATTTCAAACAACTTTCTAATTTACTCCTATTATAAATTTTTCATCATTCTCTTGGTATCTTTATTTGAAATGCAAGAATGTAATTTTAGATGGCGGCCCATTTTTAGTGACCAACCTGGGTTGTCCTTGCTGATTGTTGGATAAATTAATCCAACAATAAAAAAGTGCTGTCCAGAGTACTGAAAGAAAAACAATTAGATGTCTTCTTTTTCAAATAATGATAGCAAGAGAATGAAGAAAAATTTATAATAGGAGTCAATTATAAAGTTGCTTAAAATTGCATGCTCTTTCTGAATTATAATAGAAAATATTTACGATCAGTCTCCCTTTAAGGATATTTTGATTTCATGTCATGATCTGATCCTGGCTCCTCTGGACGCCCAACACCAATTGAACCTTATTGGTGATGGACTCCCAGAGGGCCTTCTTAACAGTCGCATTTGTCGACCTCTTCTGGTTCCCAAACAGCTGTGGATAAAACATCTGGACGGCATGGACCAGTGCAGCGCTCTCCTGCTTGTCAAACCTGGGAGGTGTCATGCCTGCCGAGTTGCGTATATAATATATAGATATAAAGAGTACACCAGCAGGCATTAGAGAACTGACAAAGATGGCAACGTGTAATGGACTTTTATATGGTGAAGTAAACATGAGATGCACCATGGGACATGTTATCTGTACATCTGATTGGATAAAAGTTTAAAATATTGTTATCATGTCTGTGAGACCATCCTGACTCAAGTTGTGTTTGTGTAATGAACTCTGATTGGCCGTTCCTTAATGTTTCATATCTTAGTAACTTCCATACACATACCTCCTGGTGGTGCTGTTACTACATTTTTTCATGTAGACTTATTTGTAACTCATGGGCCTGTCATGCGGATATGTGTGACGCAGATTTAATATACGTGATCCGTTAAATATTAATGTTTAAATTCTCGTTAACATCTAATACTGTCACATTATTAAATGTTGTAGACATTTCTTGGTTTAATATCGGTCTGTTTCTTTAATACAAATACGTTGGATTAATACACATTTAACATTGTATGTATTTATTGTTCATTAAATCAATTTCGTGACTTATTGTGAAGTATTGACATTACTCTATTAAATGTATTTATAATGCACATTGATTGTGTGCTATTGCGTGACATTAGACTAGAATGTTTAAAGATGCAAATCTCATGTTGCAAGATACATTTCCCACGCAACATTTCAGAATGTGCAATTTCTGGTTCTAATGTCCGTAACTTGGATAATCTGTTTATAAATGTTAAACTACAGGTTTGTTTGTTATTAGTAAATAAACCTCGAGCTTGTATTTGTCTGAACTTTTCATATATGTTATTGTGCAATGGCGTCTTTATTTTTAAAGAGACATTACAACCAAACAATTGTATCAAATGATCTGTAGAGATCAAAAATGTTTTGACTTTAAAATGTAACTCAATTTATCTTTGTATTTAGATATCCTCAACAGAAGAAATTTCAATGCACATGGTTGAGCCAATCCCATAAGGCATCTCTGTGCATCCACCAATCTTCATCTACTGAGCCTATAATCTTTCAAGCAAAGTATGTCAAGATAATGAGATAAGAGAAGTAAAAGACACTCTTTAAATCTCTTAAAGGGACACTGTACACAAAATGTATCTTTGGTGATTCAGATTTAGCATTACATTTCAAACAACTTTCTAATTTACTCCTATTATAAATTTTTCATCATTCTCTTGGTATCTTTATTTGAAATGCAAGAATGTAATTTTAGATGGCGGCCCATTTTTAGTGACCAACCTGGGTTGTCCTTGCTGATTGTTGGATAAATTAATCCAACAATAAAAAAGTGCTGTCCAGAGTACTTAAAGAAAAACAATTAGATGTCTTCTTTTTCAAATAATGATAGCAAGAGAACGAAGAAAAATTTATAATAGGAGTCAATTATAAAGTTGCTTAAAATTGCATGCTCTTTCTGAATTATAATAGAAAATATTTACGATCAGTCTCCCTTTAAGGATATTTTGATTTCATGTCCCTTTAAGGAGACATTTCCCAAAAATGCTTGAAAGGTCATAAACCTATGCACCTTCCTTTCTCAAAATTAGTATAACATGTGACTAAAGCATATTTAGATTATCTTTTGGATTGTTTTCCCCACTGTGAATGAAATAGATATTCTAATGGCTGGATTTCGCCGTCTTCAGCTTAAAGGGACATTAAGCTATATGTTCTTTACGTATTTCAATGGATAATAGAATATTAAATTAACTTCATATTTAGTTTTATTCTCTCATTAGCTTTTAAATAGATATATTCTTGGATTAAAAACATAGCTACATAGGCTATTTTGATGCGGATTGTTGGTTGCACATAGATGCCTTATGTCATTGTCTAAAACGTGTGCATTGATATATCTTTTTCAAAGTATATTAAAAAAAGAATGTAATTAAATAGTACATTCAAAATATTTAAATAATGTATTTGTATTGTTTAAAATTCAATACACAATATATTTTTGGAATGTCCCTTTAAGGACCAAACCATTAGGAATATGGTGATTTAACATTGTAGAAATAAACTAAAGGGGAATGAAAATACATAGATATGTGATATCTAACTAAGAGCTAAGATAAATGATTATGTGAAATTAAATCACTAAATAGATATAGTTAAATGACCCTTCAAATGACTCCACTAGAACAGAAAATCAATTAATATGCCATCCAATAACTAGCTTGTGCGAAATATGAAGTTAAATGACTTACCATTTTCATGATTTATAAAGCTAGATTTATGTAAATATTTTTTTTTGTATACCTAAGGAAGATACAAGATCTTATAAACCTATTTAATATTCAAACACACTGTCACTTTAATGTAAGTGAACCACTTTCCCTTCTTAAAAGTGAAAATAACAAAGTTGTTATGTCGAATTCTGACTACATATCCGAAAATATTTTTAAATTGTAACATCTATAAATTACACAATAAAAGCATCAATGGATTTCAATCCAAAATTAATATATAAAAGCTACTTGACTTTAACATTCTCTGAATAAGTGGATTTTCAATAATTCAATACATGATGCCTAATTTTATATTATGCATTTTTTTAATTGACAGATTATATGGATATTTTTTATAATCTGTTAAAAAGATGGTCTTTTATAAAAATAATAATTTATTACTCTAAAGTTTTTTTTAGTTAATTTTTTTTTAAAAAAATCAATCAATAGAACAAGTGTAATTCATCACAGATGAAAATCTGAAAAAAAAAACGGGAAAAAAAACATTAGTTATTTAATATACACATGTCGTAAAATATTCATTAAATAATATTTTAAAATCATCTTGTGTCTATGCTCTAACTTTTTAAGAAATTTTTAAAATATATTTTGGAATATTAAAACAAATATATATATATACCTATCCATCAGTTAAAATACCATTCTATTGTGTAATCAATATTACATTTAAATATCAGCATTTCCAATTATACCAAATAATGCATATAACATTTAAAATATTAAAAAATACATATATGTATGCTGAACATAAATGTAATATTTCATGTCCATTCAAATCCCTCTATATCAACTATAATATGTATTCCTTTGTCTGATTGTTCATAATTGGATTCTTCTGTATCACAAAGTAGGGGTAATGTATGTAAGCTACAAATATTCTAATATAGGACATATATCTTTTCAAAATATTTTACATTCTTCTTCCTGTGATTCTTAACTAGCATGCATTGGGCAAACCAACCTGGATAATGCATGGTCTTTGAAAGTCAATTCTCTAGAAAACAGTTTATCTTCAATAGGTGTCTTATTCATTATTTCCAAAATAGAGGACTGTGAAATACCATCTAAAAATAAAAAGATAATCTAAGTGTCTCCAATAGGATGCCTCCATGTAACCAGAATCACATATAAATTATGAACAGAACACAATTAAAATTGAATCCACAAAAATTTAAGTATATTAAACAAATATTTTTGTGTACACGATAATCCAATAACACATGTTTAAATAAAAAAAAAAATCTAGTTCAATCTTATTCTCTATCTGGGCATTTCAGCTAAGACATGCTACATATGCGTATTTCGCATAAACCAGAGCTTTGCTAAAATACAACCTAAATGGTTAAATTGCATTTTCAAGCTGCACATTTAAGGTAAGACATGCTACATATCTGCTTGGAGCTAAATCTAGACATTTGCGGAAAGAGACAATGACATGGTTAAATTGCATTTGCTATCTGCCCATTTCAGCTAAGACATGCTACATATGCGTATTTCGCATAAACCAGACCTTTGCTAAAATATAACAAAATGTTTAAATTGCATTTTCAATCTGCACATTTAAGGTAAGACATGCTACATATCTGCTTTGAGCTTAAACTAGACATTTGCGGAAAGAGACAATGACATGGTTAAATTGCATTTGCTATCTGCCCATTTCAGCTAAGACATGCTACATATGCGTATTTCGCATAAACCAGACCTTTGCTAAAATATAACAAAATGTTTAAATTGCATTTTCAATCTGCACATTTAAGGTAAGACATGCAACATATCTGCTTTGAGCTAAAACTAGACATTTACGAAAATAGACAATGACATGGTTAAATTGCATTCTCTATCTAAGCATTTAAGGTAAGACATGCTACATATCTGTTTTGAACTAAAACTAGACATTTGCGGAAAGAGAAATAAATGGTTAGATTGCATCCTATAGCTGCACATTACACTAACAGTTTAAGACTACAGTGGCAATTGTCTAACTAATTAACCATGTTGTGCACAAATACTCACCAACGAAATACCCAGGGGGAAATTGTCTTTCCTCAAACTGCCGCCACAGGGAGGACAGAGAGAGGATGCGGGCATCATGACAAGCCCCCCAAAATTCGCACACACTTGCATAATCCTCATCCGTGCGTCACAAACATACTGCACGTTGAGGCTATGAAAATGTTTGCAATTTCTGAAGGGCAAGTCATCAACTGGAGCACGCAGCGCAATGTGGGTACAATCAATCGCTCCCAAGACATTGGGCAATTCAGCAATAGCAAAGAATTCCCGCTTCAGGCGCCTCCAATCACCATCATTCTGTGGGAATCCTATGTATTGCTTACTGATACGTACCATGGCATCCAGAAAGTTATCAAACACCCCAGAGAATGTACCTTGATACAGGCCATGCATGTACATCTCTCCTGCTTGAAAACTCCCGGAGGCCAGGACGTATATACAACTTAGCATCTTAGTGATGCCGGGGACAGCAGTCCTTATTCTTATACGTGGCTGTTCGCGATTGAGCCTATACTTGTCATAAACCTCGAAGTCGCTCATGTTTTCCAAGGTGGGTCTTACCCTGTATACACGAGGACCTCGAATCAGACGACCCCTTTGTCTCACTCGGAGCCGCCGAGGCTGCCTGATTCTATCAACCGCTACTTGGCCAACAGCAGCACCAGCAGCGTCTACCAGATCATCGTCATCCATATTTGCCAAGCTTAGCAGCACGAAGCCAAACAGCAGAGCAAACACAGCGCAAGGAGTAACAAGGTATGCAAAAACACAGAAGCGAATTGATACAATGTCGATCACCATGGATGCTTTGGCCATGTTGTTTGGGGGATTTATAGTGCAATTAGTCCAATGGTAGTGAGTTTGTAATGATTGCTGATTGTATTCACTTGTTTGTATGTGAGCGGCGCAAATGCTTTCAAAGTGGGTGTTTTTTTGGGTGTTTGGTGAAATGTTGTTTTCCCCCAATGAATATCAATGTGAAAGTGTAAAATGTCACACATACAGTGCATGTTTGTAATGTTTGTTCATATGCGTAATAAATATTTATTAAACGCGATCTTATAGTAAAAAGCACACATCCACGCTAACATGAATGAAAGTGCATAGTTGTGTATAATGTGCATTGAATGTGATCGATCAGTGTTGCTGCAATATTGTTTGTAAACGATAAAGTAACAGCTGCCATCTATAGTATTGTATATATAAGTGATTAGCGAGATGTCAATATTGTATGCGTCCCTTTCAAATCGCACTAATACTGAAGAACTTCCGGCTGTCATCTGTAGTATTGTATATATAAGTGATTGGCGAGATGTCAGTATTGTACACGTCCCATTAAAATCGCACTAATACTGAAGAACTTCCCGTCTGCCATCTGTAGTATTGTATATATAAGTGATTTGCGAGATGTCAATATTGTATGCGTCCCTTTCAAATCGCATTAATACTGAATAACTTCCGGCTGCCATCTGTAGTATTGTATATATAAGTGATTGCCGAGCTGTAAATATTGTATGCGTCCCTTTCAAATCGCACTAATACTGAAGAACTTCCGGCTGTCATCTGTAGCATTGTATATATAAGTGATTGCCGAGATGTCAATATTGTATGCGTCCCATTAAAATCGCACTAATACTGAATAACTTCCGGCTGCCATCTGTAGTATTGTATATATAAGTGATTAGCGAGATGTCAATATTGTATGCGTCCCATTAAAATCGCACTAATACTGCAGAACTTCCGGCTGTCATCTGTAGTATTGTATATATAAGTGATTAGCGAGATGTCAATATTGTATGCGTCCCTTTCAAATCGCACTAATACTGAAGAACTTCCGGCTGTCATCTGTAGTATTGTATATATAAGTGATTAGCGAGATGTCAATATTGTATGCGTCCCATTAAAATCGCACTAATAGTGAAGAACTTCCGGCTGTCATCTGTAGTATTGTATATATAAGTGATTGGCGAGATGTCAATATTGTATGCGTCCCATTCAAATCGCACTAATACTGAAGAACTTCCGTCTGTCATCTGTAGTATTGTATATATAAGTGATTTGCGAGCTGACAATATTTATGACGCGTCCCTTTAAAATCACCATAATAATGAAGTTCCAAACTGTTGTTTACGTATCTGTTGTATTGGGTGCTAAAGTTCTGAAAGGGGCGGTACAGTCGTAAAGCTGTAATGTGTATGGTTGAATCTTCTAATGACTTCATCAAATTATTAACCTGCCTGTGTAGTTAGGAAATCCTCATTGTGTTGTTGTATTTGACTACATTGTTATTGTGTGCTGAATTAAATATAAATGTGTGCTTTGTGGTTGCGTGATACGTTTTATGTACATATACGTATATATTGTGATTGTGTCCCATATATGCTGACTTCTCTAAAGCGGTCTTGCATTGTTGTTCCTTCCCATAAAGTGACAGCTGTAATTTGTTGTAATGATGTTCTTATTGTACGTAATTCCGAATGGTTTATTGTGATCGAATCATGATGTTAAAAGTACATTAAAATCCCTATTTTCTGTTTCGTGATTCCTAGAGAGAATGTAATGTGTTTTTCCCCCATCATTTGAATGCACATGTATGAGTGAATGATAAAAGTAATGTATGTGCATCCATGACTGATTATGTGTTAAGCCTATGTAGATATGCTGTTGCTGCAAGCATATGAGTTGAATAAATGAAATGCAATAATAAAGGTAAACGAGAGGTGTTTCCCATTGTCTACTGTTTGTGAATCCTGAAATGTTTAAATTATTTTTGTGTTTAAATGTGATGTAATTGTTGAAAATGTTTGTTACTAGTGATGTTGATTTGTAGTTGATGTAATGTAAAAGTATCATACAATTTAATGTTGTTGTGAATTTCCCATAAGTAAACTCCATAAGTCCACCATAGGGAAATAGCCATTTCTTGATATATTTGTCATAGCTGGGTCTAACGCAGAAAAGCATGAGTTATTTTCCGAATTCTAGCGCTGGTATTTAGAGTTTTTTTGTCTACGCTTTTTGCGTGCGTTAGGGAAATCTGTCTGTCGCGTGCACGAGCACGTCTTCCCCATAGAAGTCAATGTAGGCTCAAGATTTGTGTGTAAATAAAATCCAAGACTGGTTTTGAGCGTAAAGTAAGTGACGTCATGGTCTTGTGTGAAAAAGTAGATAAATCGTGTTTATTTCTTAATAAAAAAAATATTTGTGTATGTAATGTGGTGTATATTGTTTGTATGCATCGATGAGTATATGTTTGTGATAATATCATTAGTTAGATGTAGCTATATGAGTGTCTTTTCCCATCTGTCAATGTAAGTCAATGGCAAAATGGATTTGTGTTGTTGTTTTTTCTAACACCCGAGATCTCGCAACTTTGATCCTTTCTATTTTGATGAAAAACTATTAAATCTGAAAAATATAGTGTAGTGTTCGTATGAGTGTACTTTGTGTAATATTTGTTTTGTGATTCGTGGATGTTTATTTTGTTGGTAGATGTTAACTCCTGGGTCTGAGCTGTCGGTAGAGATTTGTGCGTTCAGAGATTTTGGAGTGTCGGTAAGTAAACTCTAAATACCAGCGGCCGGTAAAAACCACGTTAGAAGCCCTATACGCTGGTTTTGACGGCTAACGCCAAACTCTAAATCTAGCCGTAAGTATTTGAAGAAAACGAGTGAAATGAAAATTTGGTTGAATTAAAGTGCCCTTGATTTTAATAGGATTAATAAAAACAGGGCACCAATTCATCTAAATTGACATTCCCTTTAATATACTTTTTACCTCTGTGATTACCTTGTATCTAAGTCTCTGCAAACTGTTCCATTATTTCAGTTATTTTGACAGACTTGCATTTTAGCCAATTAGTCCCCTCTCATATGGCACATGTGAACTAACACGCTCTAGCTGTGAACAACTGTCAAAATTCAGATAAGAGGTAGCCTTTAAGGGCTTAGAAATTAGCATATGAGCCTACCTAGGTTTAGCTTTCAACTAAGAATACCAAGCGAACAAGGCAAATGTGATGATAAAAAGTAAATTGGAAAGTTTTTTTTAAAATGACATGCCCTATCTGAACCATGAAAGTTAAATTCTGATTAGACTGTCCATTTAATATATGGTTAGATTATATTTCATGAATAGTTTTGATAGCAAGTCAAAAAGATTTGATTATGGATTTTCACTCTCCCCAAGCAAAAATACCTATCCAGTTATTCAAACACTTAACCAATCTCAATAATGAGGTTATTACAGATGTTGTCATAACTATTTTCTAAAGGGTTGGTTTCCCAAGTGAGATTTTATTAGATGTTTTTAGATCAGAGATCACATTTATGTCAGGAAATGCAATGGCAATTCTGCCAGTAATGGAGGTGCTGATACCTAGCAGTAAAAAACTGTGAGATGTTCAGTGGGAAAATATTTACAGAATTACGCTGGGATAAGAGAGACAATTTCATATATGCCCATGGGATATTTTTTTTCAAAAAAGCAACAATTCCGCTTTGTATTTTGTAGGATACATTTTTGAGGGGCATGTCTGGGCAGCAGCCATACTAGGCTGATATACCAGTTGCTGCGAATGAACTTTAGATAATCCACCAATTATCTTAGAAAATATTAAGCATCCTATTCTACAATCAACATATTAGAGTGTATAAAGATCTGCTCTAATGGATGATATCGATAAAATCTTGTCTCATCCACTTGTGACCTGGTCTGGACTGTTGGATTTCTGGTGGCAGCCTTACAAGCATCCAATACCCCCCAGGTTAGCCGGGTAATACAGACAACTTTAGTTTACTAACTAAGCTACAATAGTCATGGAAATGAATTCACAAAATCTCATAGAGGAGGTGAGCGCATTGATGGATGAACAGTTTACCAGGCTTTCTCTGCTAATTTATAATGGTTTTGCGGCATGTTGCAACACGAATCGCATTCAAGATGGCGACCTTTTCCCAACAAACTTAACTCGTGTGAAACGATCGGCTATTGAGGCCAATTCTGAGCCACTGGGTGCTTCACTCCAAGCATCCCTCATTATCAAAGGTTTAGATGAACAAATTCAAATCACATCTGAGAACATTACCTGGGGCACAAAAAGAGGCCATCCCAGGAGATATTAACTACATCGACGGACCACTTGTAGGGTCTATGCAGATGGAGCAGAGATCTTGGTGTGTATTCAGTGTGGAGCATCTGAGGAGATTGTTGCAGGGAAACTGCTGTATCTGATGGACACTGCGAGGGACGAATCCGCAAAACTAAGAGATACGGAGGTGATTGTACATAGACCTATGGTTATTATGTTTTACTAGGTACTCTCTGTGCTCATTCGGGTTTTCTATGTCGATTGGGAGAGACCCCCACAAAGATTCAAAGCAGTCTGGAGATTTTACATTAGGACTGCGTTCAGTAAGAAGAATTTGCTTTTCCAGGACTTGCATCAGCTAAACACAGTAAATGTATTTCAGCTCCCACATATGACAGGCGTCCAGACATACAAGGACTGAATAAATACTTGTATATTTGTATCTGTGAAAGAATGAGCTTGCTAAGCCATATATGCAATTTACATCTACTTAGGTATTATGATCTTTCTGTATATGTTCAACAATTAATATGTAATTCCCTTACAATTGTTTATACTAGAGGACTACTTATAAGTAAAGACTGCCTAAAAGTTCCTCCCAATCTGGGAACATTATTAGAATATTATTCACTGCTTCTATAAGAAAATTTGGAGGCTAGCAAGCTCTGCCACATCAGCTACAGAAATTCTTAAATGTATCTTAGTTTTACTATATTTTTTGTTAATAGCATTTAAGTACATAGTATATACAGTATGTGTTTGTAATGGAGAGTCCTCGATCTTATATCTAAGCATATATGCTGCTGATTCAAACCTATATAGAAGATGCTTTAGTTGAATATACTAACCCCACTGTCATACACTAAAGAGAAGTGTGTTAACTGCTCCAATTTCACTTTCCACGTTAGACATATAATAAAAAAAGGAAAACCTAGATTCACCATTTGACGTCCAAGAGTGGCCTCCTCTTGTCCATGCATTCCCCTCTGTAGCTTCACAATTTTTGTTTGCACTGGGAGGTCCAAGAGTGGTCTCATAGATCATCTAGAAGGCATACAGTTTGCCTGGCACAAAGAATGTTCAATACTACTCCTGCAAATTGTCATCTAAACAAGCTTAGTTTCTCTTATGTAACGTACTTCTCTGTTTCTTTTTTGAGATTGTATATATGGAAACTATTTCTCTATGTAGACTTCACTGACATAAAGTGTATATGTGCCTTAAATTGAATCTCAATAAAAATATATAAAAAATATATATATATATATATTCATTTTTGATAAAATACAATTTTGTTACGATTTTTGATGCACCATAACAATACATTTTTTTCCATGCGTATTTTTATGTGAATGGTTCAATTATTCATTTTAAAATATTAACCTTTGTAATGTATGTATCTACTTCCAATAAGAAAATGCAGTATACGCCCCATAGTGAGACACCCTGTTTTCAGGGTAATAAGTGGCTTAATATAATTCCACCAGGGAAATAGAATTGCTGGTGAGCATTCCTATAGAATCTCACCAGCCCAGAGAGCTATGTGTGTTTGTGTGTATGTGTGTAGTGTATGGGGCCTATTTATCAAGCTCCATATGGAGCTTGATGCCAAAGGCTCGCCAGAAACACAAGTTATGAAGCAGTGGTCTAAAGACTACTGCTCCATAACCTGACCGCCTGCTCCGAGGCGACGGACAGACATCGCCGAAAATCAACCCGATCCAATACGATCGGGTTGATTGACACCCCTGCTAGCGGCTACAAATCTGCAGGGGGCGGTATTTCACCAGCAGTTCACAAAAAACTGCTGGTGCAATGATAAATGCCAAGAGCATATGCTGTCGGCATTTATCGATGTGCAGCGGACATGATTCACAATATTGGATCATGTCCGCTTGCATCATGATAAATAAGCCCCAAGGTCTTTAGAGGATAGAGGCTCATCTGACCCTCTATTCCCCAGGGCTAGATTATGAGTGGAGCACTAACAGTTACTCACAAGTGAAAAGGGGTTTATCGCAGGTGTTAGCACGCGTCAGGGTTTTGCTTGTATTACAAGTTGAAAGTAAACTTAATCACTTGAGCGCAATTGAAGCTAACGCTCGTCAGGATAGCGCAACCTCAGAGCTCTGGTTAACTGTTTCACAATACAAAAAAGTATCACAAAACACATCAAACATACATTTAAAAAAGTACAGTTACACAAATTGTATTAGTTATAAGAGCTCCAAAATATGAGGTCTCAGGTGTTAGAAAAAAAAAACCGCAGGCAAAGTGCTTTAAAATTGAGATATATACATATACATGCCTGACGAAGTGAAGAGAGTTTCATGAAATGCGTAAGGGCGGAGCCACGCAGCAATGACGTCACATCTGGATTTGCAGACCTTCAGCACAGAGACCCTTACCAGAGCTGTTTTGATCCTGAACGGATTTGCCTTACTCTCCATCCACAAGAGTTTTTACAACCAGATACTACAAAACTATAAAGTATACATAACTGTAAAGTATACATAACTGTAAAGTATACATTTCTTTTACATGGTGCTAAGTTTGAGAAAGTTGAAAATACTTTACGTATACTTAGCCTCTGTGTCTATAGTTTGCTGGACACATCAAGACTTATTTACTTACTTCATTTACTTTACTTGCTGAGTTATTAAATCCTGATTAGTTCCCACGGAGGAACTTTACCGTTTTTAAAGATGGGTTTCTGAAAATACACTTGCAGCAGTTCATACATAATTTCCATCAAGTCTGTCCAGCGTCTTTAATTGAGCTACTCCGGCAAAATTAATCTTTAACACAGTGGGGATTAATATCCCATCAGAGCGTATCATATACCTCATTCTTATGAGGGTACACCAGGTGAGCATAATTGATCTCACAAAATTTGTACATAGTGGTGAACTTATTACAGTAGGATATTTTCTTTTATTGATGTTTTTTGCTTCTTAATATAACCCTTCTGGCTAACGGCGATTACACCTGATTCCTGAGAGCGCTGTCTGACATTTTCACATTGCACAGACTTTTAGACTTATAGACTTCCATTTTCCTAGTGACCTAAAAGGTGAAATCTATTTTTAGATAGCAGCTAAAAGGAATCTAGTTTGTTGTATACCCAGCATCATTTCCCTGTATTTGTATTTATAACTTCATAATTGAAGAATAAGGGAATCATAGCGCTTACACATATATCTACTTGTCACATATATAAATATATATATATATGTACATATGTATTTATGTATTTATATGAGTTTATATGTATTTACAGACATATATACTCAAATAAACACATAAGTACATATGTACATATATAAGACATATATATATAAGTGCATTGGAGCCCTTTGCAGTCAAGTAGATAAAAACATGCAAAAACATACATATTTATGCAATATTAATTTTTAATAAAGTATTATACTGTGTATTTACTGTAAATATTTCACATTCCAATGTTCTGCACATAGTAGAATGTGTTCTATGTATTTATAAATAGGTATTCCTATATATATATCTGTATATATCTATACCTATATAAAATCATGTGTGTATATGTATATATACTTATATATGTATATATATATTTGTGAAAAAAACATCATATATATATATATATATATATATATATATATATATATATATATATATATATATATATATACAGGGAGTGCAGAATTATTAGGCAAGTTGTATTTTTGAGGATTAATTTTATTATTGAACAACAACCATGTTCTCAATGAACCCAAAAAACTCATTAATATCAAAGCTGAATATTTTTGGAAGTAGTTTTTAGTTTGTTTTTAGTTTTAGCTATTTTAGGGGGATATCTGTGTGTGCAGGTGACTATTACTGTGCATAATTATTAGGCAACTTAACAAAAAACAAATATATACCCATTTCAATTATTTATTTTTACCAGTGAAACCAATATAACATCTCAACATTCACAAATATACATTTCTGACATTCAAAAACAAAACAAAAACAAATCAGTGACCAATATAGCCACCTTTCTTTGCAAGGACACTCAAAAGCCTGCCATCCATGGATTCTGTCAGTGTTTTGATCTGTTCACCATCAACATTGCGTGCAGCAGCAACCACAGCCTCCCAGACACTGTTCAGAGAGGTGTACTGTTTTCCCTCCTTGTAAATCTCACATTTGATGATGGACCACAGGTTCTCAATGGGGTTCAGATCAGGTGAACAAGGAGGCCATGTCATTAGATTTTCTTCTTTTATACCCTTTCTTGCCAGCCACGCTGTGGAGTACTTGGACGCGTGTGATGGAGCATTGTCCTGCATGAAAATCATGTTTTTCTTGAAGGATGCAGACTTCTTCCTGTACCACTGCTTGAAGAAGGTGTCTTCCAGAAACTGGCAGTAGGACTGGGAGTTGAGCTTGACTCCATCCTCAACCCGAAAAGGCCCCACATGCTCATCTTTGATGATACCAGCCCAAACCAGTACTCCACCTCCACCTTGCTGGCGTCTGAGTCGGACTGGAGCTCTCTGCCCTTTACCAATCCAGCCACAGGCCCATCCATCTGGCCCATCAAGACTCACTCTCATTTCATCAGTCCATAAAACCTTAGAAAAATCAGTCTTGAGATATTTCTTGGCCCAGTCTTGACGTTTCAGCTTGTGTGTCTTGTTCAGTGGTGGTCGTCTTTCAGCCTTTCTTACCTTGGCCATGTCTCTGAGTATTGCACACCTTGTGCTTTTGGGCACTCCAGTGATATTGCAGCTCTGAAATATGGCCAAACTGGTGGCAAGTGGCATCTTGGCAGCTGCACGCTTGACTTTTCTCAGTTCATGGGCAGTTATTTTGCGCCTTGGTTTTTCCACACGCCTCTTGCGACCCTGTTGACTATTTTGAATGAAACGCTTGATTGTTCGATGATCACGCTTCAGAAGCTTTGCAATTTTAAGAGTGCTGCATCCCTCTGCAAGATATCTCACTATTTTTGACTTTTCTGAGCCTATCAAGTCCTTCTTTTGACCCATTTTGCCAAAGGAAAGGAAGTTGCCTAATAATTATGCACACCTGATATAGGGTGTTGATGTCATTAGACCACACCTCTTCTCATTACAGAGATGCACATCACCTAATATGCTTAATTGGTAGTAGGCTTTCGAGCCTATACAGCTTGGAGTAAGACAACATGCATAAAGAGGATGATGTGGTCAAAATACTCATTTGCCTAATAATTCTGCACTCCCTATATATATATATATATATATATATATATATATATATATGTATGTATTTAAGAATAAATAGAACACATTAATATTTTACATTTCAATGTTCTTCACATAGAAGAATATTTTCATGTTGCGTTAGCACACTTGAGAATATGCAATTGGGTTTGACTTCTATGGGGGGAATAGGTTATTGTTTGTGCAATATTTTAAGTTTGTCTTTTTATGTGCGTCGAGTTAGTGCTCAAGCGAAAACAGTTTACTTTCAACTTGTAATAAGAATGCTACCTGACGTGTACAAAAAGCTTACTTCTAGTGCAGTTAATGCCCGAGTGGGAGTGTTAAATCCCACTCCACTTGTTATCTGACCCACAATGAATAAATGAGGTAGGTGATTCCCATTTCTGGTATCCAACCTCTCATTGAAAAGATGGGGCCCCCCTCTTTCCAAAATTTGATTTTATGGCCCTTTGTGTGGTATATGGGGGAGATGAGAGCACTGAAAAACTCCAACTCCCTTATACAACTGTGCTTACTGCATATTGGGTCAGGTGATCACAAACACTGTGTCACACCACGCCACTCTAGCCGTTGCTAGGGGCACGGCATCTCCTTCCCTGCTCGTTGCCAGGGGCTGTGTCGGGTCCGGAGGCGTGCGGCGCTGACATCATAGCCGCATGCTCCTCTCTCTCATTCCTTTCCTGGCGCCTGGGCGCAAATCCTACGTCTATTTAAATGTTGTCTTGGCGATCTATCACTGCCCAAGTATAGGTGTTACCTTGTGTGCTCCTGAGTGTGATAGATGGTTTTACTGCTGCTGAACTCTGCTTGCCTTACTACTCTGCCTGGTAACCCCTAAATTGCTGAACTGAGAGTGTAAGAGTGCTGCATCCCTCTGCAAGATATCTCACTATTTTTGACTTTTCTGAGCCTGTCAAGTCCATCTTTTGACCCATTTTGCCAAAGGAAAGGAAGTTGCCTAATAATTATGCACACCTGATATAGGGTGTTGATGTCATTAGACCACACCTCTTCTCATTACAGAGATGCACATCACCTAATATGCTTAATTGGTAGTAGGCTTTCGAGCCTATACAGCTTGGAGTAAGACAACATGCATAAAGAGGATGATGTGGTCAAAATACTCATTTGCCTAATAATTCTGCACTCCCTGTATATATATATATATATATATATATATATATATATATATATATATGTATTTAAGAATAAATAGAACACATTAATATTTTACATTTCAATGTTCTTCACATAGAAGAATATTTTCATGTCGCGTTAGCACACTTGAGAATATGCAATTGGGTTTAACTTCTATGGGGGGAATAGGTTATTGTTTGTGCAATATTTTAAGTTTGCCTTTTTATGTGCGTCGAGTTAGTGCGCAAGCGAAAACAGTTTACTTTCAACTTGTAATAAGAATGCTACCTGACGTGTACAAAAAGCTTACTTCTAGTGCAGTTAATGCCCGAGTGGGAGTGTTAAATCCCACTCCACTTGTTATCTGACCCACAATGAATAAATGAGGTAGGTGATTCCCATTTCTGGTATCCAACCTCTCATTGAAAAGATGGGGCCCCCCTCTTTCCAAAATTTGATTTTATGGCCCTTTGTGTGGTATATGGGGGAGATGAGAGCACTGAAAAGCTCCAACTCCCTTATACAACTGTGCTTACTGCATATTGGGTCAGGTGATCACAAACACTGTGTCACACCACGCCACTCTAGCCGTTGCTAGGGGCACGGCATCTCCTTCCCTGCTCATTGCCAGGGGCTGTGTCGGGTCCGGAGGTGTGCGGCGCTGACATCATAGCCGCATGCTCCTCTCTCTCATTCCGTTCCTGGCGCCTGGGCGCAAATTCTACGTCTATTTAAATGTTGTCTTGGCGATCTATCACTGCCCAAGTATAGGTGTTACCTTGTGTGCTCCTGAGTGTGATAGATGGTTTTACTGCTGCTGAACTCTGCTTGCCTTACTACTCTGCCTGGTAACCCCTAAATTGCTGAACTGATATACCGCTGCTGAACTCTGCTTGTCTGACCACTCTGCCTCGTTAAACCCTATTGTCCTGGATTGCCTCTCTGTTGCTAAACCCTGCTTGTCTGACCATTCTAGTGGTTTGCCTTTGGATTGCTTTATTGTTGCCAAACCCTGCCTTCCTGACCATTCTAGTGGTTTATCCCTGGACTGCTTTACCATTGCAAACCCTGCCTACCTGACCATTCTAGTGATTTGCATTGGACTGCTCTGCCTCTGCCGCTGGGGACTGTCCTGCCTGCGGTGAGTGTCATCTTCCTCATCTTCCTAACTTTGTCTGCTATGGCATATTCCCTATCATTCCGGCTCGATGCTGGGATAAAAAGACTACTGGCCAAGTTTGGTCTGATAGAGGAGTATCCCACGAGCATTACATTATACTTGGGCCATGGAACCAGATGAGGTGGCACAAGCTGTTTACCTTCAGAGACAGATGTTGGCAACCCATACCACACAGTTGCAGAATATGGATCTCCTTACTAGTTACAGCAAGGAATAACACAACTGTTGTTTCACCGCCAGTCCCTACTCCTAGTACTGCAACTTCTTCCTCTGCTTCTGGAAGTATACCTCAGATACCTTTGCCTGACAAGTATGAAGGTACTACTGATTGCAGGGGTTTTCTTAACCAATGCAGGCTGCAGTTCCGCAATGATCCTCACACCTTTCAGTCTCACCATTCAAGGGTCACCTTAAGCATTCCCTTGCTGAAAGACAAGGCCCTAGCCTAGGTCTCTCCTCTTTTGGAACAGAATGCTCCACTCCTGCATGATGCTGTTGATTTAATTTCTGCATTATCTTTTTGTGTTTGGGACTTCTCGCCGTACCTCTGCTGCAGAATATTCTCTCCTGGATCTCCACCAGGGCAGTAGAACTGTGGCACAATTTGCCATCGAGTTTCGCACTTTGGCACTTGAAACCACTTGGGATGACAGTGCTCTCAAGACAGCCTTTAGGAGGGGTCTGCATGAACGCATCATAGATTAACTCACTTATCATGATATTCCTTCTTCTTTGGATGACTTTATAGTGCTTTGTATCAGTCTGGACTCTCGCTTTCAGGAGAGACAAGCCGAGAGAGACAGAACAAGGAGGTTCTTCCCCTCCTGTTCTACTGTTCATCCAATTTCGACAGCATCCTCTACCCCTTCAGCAGCTCCAGTTACCTCAGTGGAGGAACCCATGGATCTCTCCTCTATCAAACCTTCAGAGTTGGAAAGACAGAGAAGAAGGAGATTGAGACTATGCTTTTATTGTGGTTCTAACACCCACCAACTAAAGGACTGTGACATTTGGCCGGGAAAAGACAATGCTTAGGGGATAACACAGGGGTACCTCTAAGCATGATCTCTACTAAATCCCCTCACTCCTCTCGGATCCTGGTACCTGTTACCGTTACCTTCCTTCAGAATACTGTTCATACTCAAGCCTTCATTGATTCGGGGGCAGCTGGAAACTTCCTGGATCACCGTTTCATGATTCAAGCTGGTTTGCTTCTTATGCAGAAAATACATTGTCTCAAGATAACTACTCTGGATGGCACCCCCCTTGGTTCAGGATTGATCAATTTTGAGCCAGCACCCCTGACTGTGAGAGTCCTTCATACTGAACAGCTGCAGTTCGAGATCATTTATTCCCCAGCACAGCCTGTCATCCTTGGTCATCCTTGACTTTGGTTACACAATCCACAGTTCAACTGGACTAAGGTACAAATGGCCTCCTGGGGTACCTCCTGTTTCCACTCCTGCCTTGCTAAAGTCACTCCTCTGTTCCACATTCCCATTGCCAGTATACAGACTCCTCCAAACCTTCCTTCAGTATATGCAGACTTTGCAGATGTGTTTGAGAAACCACCCCACCGTCCTTATGACTGGAAGCTCGACCTCTTTTCTGGAGCCCCACTTCCTAAAGGGAGGACTTATCCACTCTCCAAATCTGAAACTAAATCTATGGAGGAGTACATCCAAGAGAATCTAGCTAAAGGTTTCTTTCACCCTTCCGCCTTTCCTGACGGGGCAGGCTTCTTTTTTGTCAGTAAGAAGGATGGTGGGCTCAGACTCTGCTTCAAATACAGGGCCTTGAACAACATAACTATCAAGAATCGTTATCTCATTCCATTGATCACCGAACTGTATGACTCGCTCCAGGATGCTCGCTTTTTCACCATGTTGGATTTACATGGGGCATACAATCTGATTCATATCTTTCCAGGCCACAAATGAAAGACCACCTTCAACACAAGATCTGGGCATTACGAATACCTCGTAATGCCCTTTGGGCTATGTTATGCCCCTGCAGTCTTCCAGGCATTTGTCAACGATGTCTTCCGTGACCTACTCAACCGCACTTTCATTGTCTATCTGGATGACATCCTTGTTTTCTCTTCCACTTTAGAGGAGCATCATAAACACGTGAGACAGGTTCTCCTACATCTCAGAGACAATTCTTTGGTAGCCAAGCTAGAAAAATGTGAGTTTGATCAAGTTCAGATCCAATTCCTTGGTTATGTCATCTTGAAGGAAGGTTTTGCAATGGATCCTGTTAAACTCACTGCAGTTCTAGAAGTTAAGATGGCCTTGACTTAATGGCGTCATTGGTTAGAGGGCACTGCCAATACCATTCAGATTCTGACCGACCACAAGAATGTGACTTTCCTAGAATCTGCTCATCGACTTAATCCTCGACAGGCCAGGTGGGCCTTGTTCTTTTCCTGTTTTAGCTTTGTGGTCTCTTATCTTCCTGGGACCAAAAATAAGAAGGTGGACGCCCTTTCCCTTCAGTTCCCTCACTCAAGTGACTCCTCTGAAGCTCCTATTGAACATATCATACCCCTCTCCTGTGTGGTTGCTCAACTAAATTCCACCCTTCTGCAAAGATTTCAACGTTCCCAGTCTAGTAAACCTCCTGGAGCCCCCCTGGCCTC
Source organism: Bombina bombina (assembly GCF_027579735.1). NCBI lineage: Eukaryota > Metazoa > Chordata > Amphibia > Anura > Bombinatoridae > Bombina > Bombina bombina. The sequence continues at coordinate 720,016,492 of NC_069504.1, forward strand.
CAATATCCTCTTTGTACCTGTGAACCTCCGCACCCCTGTGATATCCTGGGCTCATGATAGCAAACTCTCTGGACATCCTGATTTGACTAGGACTTTCAAGCTTCTTTCCCAACATGTATGGTGGCTTACTATTAAGTCTGATGCTCAGAATTATGTAAATCCCTGCACAACTTGTGCTGCCAACAAAACTCCCCGATCCTTGCCTTCTGGCTTGCTCCAACCATTGTCCATTCCCAAACAACCATGGACACACATGCCAATGGATTTCATTGTGGACCTTACTTCTAACCACCATACAGTTATCTGGGTTGTGGTGGATCAGTTTTCCAGACTGGCTCATTTTGTACCCCTAACCAAACTTCCTTCTACCCAAGAATTATTGTCTCTTTTTCTCTTGCATGTGGTACGACTTCATGGCATTCCTGTGAATATTGTTTCCGATAGAGGTCCCCAGTTCATCTCTACCTTTTGGAGAGCCTTCTGTAAGTTGATTGGAACCACTGTTTCTTTGTCTTCTGGCTACCATCCTCAGACCAATGGACTAACTGAGAGAGTAAACCAGGATCTTGAAGCCTACCTTAGAGCCTTTATCAACACTTGCCCTACCAACTAGTCTGAGTTGTTCCCCCTAGCTGAGCTGGCAAGAAACACTCATTGGCACTCTTTGATGTTCTCCATTTCATATCAACCTTGTGTCTTCCCTCTTTCTGCTCAGTCCACTGGGGTTCCTGCTGCAGACAGACACGTCACTTGACTCACCACTCATTGGCAACGTATTCGCTCTCAGATGCGTTCATCTGTCTTTAGAATTTTGCTGTTCGTCATAGTGCCTTTCCAGTGGGTGAACGTGTTTGGATCTCTACTCTACATATTTGTCTACATCAACCCTGTCACAAATTGGGGCCTAGGTTTATTGGCCTTTACAAGGTCCTGAAAAGACTGTCTCCTGTTGCCTACAAAGTGGTTTTGCCCAAAACCCTGCGCATACACTCAGTCTTCCACATTTCACCACTCAAACCTTACATCAAAAATAGATATACCCGGCTCCAAGCTCCTCCTCCTCCGCTCCTGGTCCATGGTGACCCTTAAAATGAGGTAGCTAAGATCCTGGACTCCAGATACAGACACAGACAACTGCAGTATCTGATACATTGGAAAGGTTACTCTGTGGTAGATCATTCCTGGGTTCCTGCCCATGATGTGCATGCTCCATCTTTGATCTCCAGATTCCATGCTGCTCATCCTTTGAGGCCAACCTTTGAGAAGGGGGCTATGTCACGCTGGACCACTCTAGCAGTTGCTAGGGGCACGGCATCCCCTTCCCTGCTCGTTGCCAGGGGCTGTGTCGGGTCTGGAGGCGTGCAGCACTGACGTCATCACTGCAAGCTCCTCTCTCTTTCCGGTCCTGATGCCTGGGCACGAAACCTGCGCCTATTTAAATGTTGTCTTATCGATCTATCACTGCCCAAGTATAGGTGTTACCTTGTGTGCTCCTGGATGTGATAGATTGATTATTCTCTGATTGTTTTACTGCTACTGAACTCTGCTTGTCTGACTACTCTGCCTGGTAACCCCTAAATTGCTGGACTGATATACCGCTGCTTAACTCTGCTTGTCTGACCACTCTGCCTAGTTAACCCCTATTGTCCTGAATTGCCTCTCTGTTGTCAAACCCTGCCTGCCTTACCATTCTAGTGGTTTGCCCTTGGACTGCTTTACTGTTGCCAATCCCTGCCTGCCTGACCATTCTATTAGTTTGCCCTTGGACTGCGTTACTGTTGCGAAACACTGCCTGCCTGACCATTCTAGTGGTCTATCCCTGGACTGCTTTACCTTTGCCGAACCCTGCCTGCCTGACCATTCTAGTGATTTGCCTTGGACTGCCTCTGCCGCTGGGGACAGTCCTGCCTTTGGTGAGTGCCATCTTCCTAATTTTCTCTGCTCTGAGATATTCCCTATCATTCCGGCTTGACGCCGGGATAACAAGACTACTGTCCCAGTTCGGTCTGATAGAGGATTATCCCGCATTACACTCTGCCCACCTGCTTGTAACTACATATTCAAAATAGGGAACCCACCTTTTTCAGATAATGGTCTCATACACTTCTAAAGAAAGGGAGAGATAAGAGCTCTATAATAGTTTTATACCCTTCCTATGTACGATCACTTTCATTCTGAGGTGTCCAATGAGTTCCTCAAAGATAGTTTTGGTGACAGAGGTAAGGTGATGAGTACTCTGTAATATCAAACCCCCTACTCATCAATATCTTTCTAGCGGGTTGTGCATCAGGTAATCAGAAAGTTTACTGTGAGTATCATTATTTTGAAAATTCTTATTGGAAAGAGGAGAGTCTCCCCTTGAACATCATGGGTTGTGATTGGTGTGGGTAAAGAGATATAGCATCCCCATCCCCTCTCCTCTAAAAGAAAAGTGACAACTGCTATTTGGGTGCGTTCCTCAATGTCTTTGCATCCATGTGTGATTACGTTGCTACACATCATCAATTCTTGGCTGTTTTCAGAATGAGAATAGACCATCAAGCCTCTAGGTGAACAAGCAAGAATAAATGAGAAGGAAGCTGAGGTTAACAACTACACTAAGCAATATAAAGGAGTACAACTGCCCAGCATCTACTGCACTGAACAGATTTTATAAAGTAAAATTTTATTACTGCACATTCATGACTTATTTTTAGCTAGATTACGAGTGGCGCACTAACTGTTGCGAACGAGCAAAAAGGGGTTTATTGCTACTGTTTGTGCACGTTGGGTTTTTCACTCGTAATACAAGTAGAAAGTAAACATGATTGAGCGCAATTGAAGTTAACGAGCATTGGGTTAGCATTAGCTCAGACCTCTAGTTAACTGTTTCGCAAAACAAAAAAGTGTCACAAAACACACCAAAATACATTACAAAGTTGTTACACTCATAATAACACCATCTAATAAAAAATATTTTAAAAAAATAGTTCACACAAAAGTTATAAAAGGCTCAAAGATATAAGTTCTCAGGTGTTAGAAAAAAAAGGCTTTAACATTGAGATACATACATATAGATGGATATGTATGTTTATAATATAGATAGATACATAGATAGATAGATAGATAGATAGATAGATAGATAGATAGATAGATAGATAGATTGATAGATGATAGATAGATAGATAGATATGTTTATATGTGTGTAGATATGTATTTATATTTGTTTCTATATGCATTTACAGACATACAGTATATAAAAACATATATACATATGTATACATATATAAACATATATATATATAAGTGCGTTGTAGCCCACGTGGCGCCATACCGAAGATACAATGGATGTTTAAATACAATTTTTTCTTAAAATACATTCATATATAAGTTTGCATAATTGGGGCGACATTGGAACCAATGGCAGTGCCTTGTTACTGAACGTAGAACGAGTCTTCAAACAAAAAGAAATTGTTAATTTCCAACAATTGTAATACAAAATAAATTTGAAACTTATTCAATTTATTGTCTGAATTTAAGGTAGATCATACAATTAGCCAACTGTGGTTTCAAATTATTGACCACATTGAGAGACCTAGGAGAGGGGGTAATAGGGAATTGAGGCTAAAACAAAAAGATACCTTTTGGATTTTCAAGATAGACACTTTATTCCCAAATGGTATGAACAAGGAGATTGACTGGTCCATATTTTATTAAATCATGATTTATTTTATTTTTGGCACTAGGTAGATACATTGTGAAATGTATTCCTGATCTCTTTTTGGTTCAATTGTTAAAACGTTTATTATGATAACAATGTATAAGTTATGCTGCTGCTCCAAATGTGTTATTCTGATTCTGTTTTTAAATGATGTGTAATTATGAAATTTAACCACTAGGTGGAAGTATGCTCAGGTGTGCTCAGGTGTATTGAGCACTTTTGGGTTAATTTGTTGACTATTTAAAGCTCACAGGATTTGATCTACACATCCTGTGAAGCAAGGTGCTGCTGTCTCTTGGATTTGACCTTTAAGACATTAGTCAGGTACGGATGGATATTAGACCAGATGTTAGGGAAAAGCATAAAGTTAGGCCAAGCGTTAGTCACCAGCAACCTTTTAAGCCAATTATCAAGCACAAACCTGTGGAAAGTCAAGGCAAATGTTTCAGTGAATTATTTAGTAACAAATTTATCAAGCATCACACACAGCCAATATAGATATTAAAAATAGGTAAATATATCAAAAGTCTATTATCCCTCTTATTAAAAAAAATACTGGGCTAGTTTACAAATGGAAAATTATTTAGCGCTTTTGCTCAAGCACAGATACCGATATAAGTAAAGTTGAAAGTAGCCATTTTGGATATTGCTACAATGTTAACTTCTCACCATAGATTTTAATGGAGCACACTGATGAAAAAAAAACAAATTCATAAATACACATGTATACCCATAGATACACACACAAATATATATATATATATATATATATATATATATATATATATATATATATATATCAGCAAATGATTCCAAGCACTCTCTGGGCTTCTGACAACAAATACAAATTTTATTATAGTAACGTTTCGGGACTAATAATGTCCCTTCTTCTGACAAACAAACAGTGCAATGATCAAACTTAAATAGGCCTACCAGACCCTCCCCTATGTTGCCACCAACCACAAGTGACCGTGTGCAAAAATAAAGACCAAACCAAAAAACGGTATGGATAAGTGATAATACATTTCATCATATCAGAGTGTATCTGTAAGTGTTTCAAGTGTATTAAATCATAATATCAAAAACATGTCCAATTATATTGTGTACTCTCATATATATATGAGCACTGATCTCACAAATCGTATTAATAGTTCAAAAATCAGAGATCCACACCTCCACTCTAGTGCACATAATGGTTTCTACCACTTAACAATGTGAACGCCCCTCAACTTTGATAGGTTGTTCTGCACAATCACAACAACTATATCAAATGTACGTACAAAAGCCATCATCACATTATGATCAAAACACTCCTCACATTATGCCTCATCCGCAGCATCTGTCATAAAATACTCAAACCGCAATCAGCCTTTTCCCCAAAGTGGACTCCGATCGCCACTATATACTTCTAACAAAACAAAGCATAATAACACAATTTCAAATACACCCCTCTCAATCCGATAGGGTAAACATGGGGACGCCTCTCCACTTTCATTGGTAGAATCACGCTGTAGAAAACTTTAACCAAAAACTCACTAAGTGTCCTACTTACCTACTGGACTACACCCGTGTTATATGTCAACAGGTACCAGATCTATAAACAACTACTTAATCTGTAAACCGCATCTGTCCCCTCCTCGAGAGGTCTGATCACTACTATGTACTAATGTCATAACGAGACATAAACATAGACATCACTACGCCCCTCTCGATCCGATAGGTGTTCAACCACACACCTCCAAAGTTACGTTGTGAGGCCGGTCCCACCTACAGTGCTGATAGGCTCAAGGGTAAATGATGTCACCCCCGCCCAGCCCATCCCCTATCACCATAGCGATATTATAAACACTTAGGCCTAGATTTAGAGTTGGGCGGTAGCCGTCAAAACCAGCGTTAGAGGCTCCTAACGCTGGTTTTAGGCTACCGCCGGTATTTGGAGTCAGTCAGGAAAGGGTCTAACGCTCACTTTCCAACCGCGACTTTTCCATACCGCAGATCCCCTTACGTCATTTGCGTATCTTATCTTTTCAATGGGATCTTTCTAACGCCGGTATTTAGAGTCGTGGCTGAAATGAGCGTTAGAAATCTAATGACAAAACTCCAGCCGCAGAAAAAAGTCAGTAGTTAAGAGCTTTCTGGGCTAACGCCGGTTTATAAAGCTCTTAACTACTGTGCTCTAAAGTACACTAACACCCATAAACTACCTATGCACCCCTAAACCGAGGTCCCCCCACATCGCCGCCACTATATTTAAATTTTTTAACCCCTAATCTTCCGCTCCGTACACTGCCGCCAACTACGTTATCCCTATGTACCACTAATCTGCTGCCCCTAACACCGCCGACCCCTATATTATATTTATTAACCCCTAATCTGCCGCCCCCGCTATCGCTGACCCCTGCATATTATTATTAACCCCTAATCTGCCGCTCCGTACACCACCGCCACCTATATTATAGCTATGTACACCTAATCTGCTGCCCCTAACACCGCCGACCCCTATATTATATTTATTAACCCCTAATCTGCCCCCCTCAACGTTGCCTCCACCTGCCTACACTTATTAACCCCTAATCTGCCGAGCGGACCGCAAAGCTATTATAATAAAGTTATTAACCCCTAAACCGCCTCACTCCCGCCTCAATAACCCTATAATAAATAGTATTAACCCCTAATCTGCCCTCCCTAACATTGCAGACACCTAATTTCAAACATTAACCCCTAATCTGCCGACTGGAGCTCACCACTATTCTAATAAATGTATTAACCCCTAAAGCTAAGTCTAACCCTAACACTAACACCCCCCTAGTTCCGATCAGCCAATAGAATGCGAGCTCAATCTGATTGGTTGATCGAATCAGCCAATCGGATTGAACTTGATTCTGATTCGCTGATTCCATCAGCCAATCAGAATTTTCCTACATTAATTCCGATTGGTTGATAGAATCCTATCAGCCAATCGGAATTCGAGGGATGCCATCTTGGATGACGTCCCTTAAAGGAACCGTCATTCTTCAGTTGGACATCGTCGGAAGAAGATTGGTCCGCACTGGAGGTCTTCACGATGGAGCCGTTCCTCATCGGATGAAGATAGAAGATGCCGCTTGGATCAAGATGGTTGAAGGTCTGGATCGCCTCTTCTTCCCAGATAGGATGAAGACTTTGGAGCCTCTTCTGGACCTCTTCAGCCACAGGATTATGGATCGCCAGCCCCTACTTTGGTTGGATGAAGATTTTGGAGCCAGGACGGATCGGTGTGATACCCGGCGAGGTGAAGATAAGGTAGGAAGATCTTCAGGGGCTTAGTGTTAGGTTTATTTAAGGGGGGTTTGGGTTAGATTAGGGGTATGTGGGTGGTGGGTTGTAATGTTGGGGGGGGTATTGTATGTGTTTTTTTACAGGCAAAAGAGCTGAATTCTTTGGGGCATGCCCCGCAAAGGGCCCTGTTCAGGGCTGGTAAGGTAAAAGAGCTTTGAACTTTTGTAATTTAGAATAGGGTAGGGCATTTTTTTGTTTTGGGAGGCTTTGTTATTTTATTAGGGGGCTTAGAGTAAGCGTAATTAGTTTAAAATTGTTGTAATATTTTTCTAATGTTTGTAAATATTTTTTTATTTTTTGTAACTTAGTTCTTTTTTATTTTTTGTACTTTAGTTAGTTTATTTAATTGTAGTTATTTGTAGGTATTGTATTTAATTCATTTATTGATAGTGTAGTGTTAGGTTTAATTGAAGGTAATTGTAGGTATTTTATTTAATTTATTTATTGATAGTGTAGTGTTAGGTTTAATTGTAACTTAGGTTAGGATTTATTTTACAGGTAAATTTGTAATTATTTTAACTATTTTAGCTATTAAATAGTTCTTAACTATTTAATAGCTATTGTACCTGGTTAAAATAAATACAAAGTTACCTGTAAAATAAATATAAATCCTAAAATAGCTATAATATAATTATAATTTATATTGTAGCTATATTAGGATTTATTTTACAGGTAAGTATTTAGCTTTAAATAAGAATAATTTATTTAATAAGAGTTAATTTATTTCGTTAGATTTAAATTATATTTAACTTAGGGGGGTGTTAGTGTTAGGGTTAGACTTAGCTTTAGGGGTTAATACATTTATTAGAATAGCGGTGAGCTCCAGTCGGCAGATTAGGGGTTAATGTTTGAAGTTAGGTGTCGGCGATGTTAGGGAGGGCAGATTAGGGGTTAATACTATTTATTATAGGGTTATTGAGGCGGGAGTGAGGCGGATTAGGGGTTAATAACTTTATTATAATAGCTTTGCGGTCCGCTCGGCAGATTAGGGGTTAATAAGTGTAGGCAGGTGGAGGCGACGTTGTGGGGGGCAGATTGGGGGTTAATAAATATAATATAGGGGTCGGCGGTGTTAGGGGTAGCAGATTAGGGGTACATAGGGATAATGTAAGTAGCGGCGGTTTACGGAGCGGCAGATTAGGGGTTAAAAAAAATATGCAGGGGTCAGCGATAGCGGGGGCGGCAGAATAGGGGTTAATAAGTGTAAGGTTAGGGGTGTTTAGACTCGGGGTACATGTTAGAGTGTTAGGTGCAGACGTAGGAAGTGTTTCCCCATAGCAAACAATGGGGCTGCGTTAGGAGCTGAACGCAGCTTTTTTGCAGGTGTTAGGTTTTTTTTTCAGCTCAAACTGCCCCATTATTTTCTATGGGGGAATTGTGCACGAGCACGTTTTTGAAGCTGGCCGCGTCCGTAAGCACCGCTGGTATCGAGAGTTGAAGTTGCGGTAAATATGCTATACGCTCCTTTTTTGGAGCCTAACGCAGCCATTCTGTGAACTCTAAATACCAGCGGTATTTAAAAGGTGCGGCCAGAACTCTAAATCTAGGCGTAAGTAAGGCCAACGTTAAGCACTAAATCATCACGCACCCACAGATCCATTGTCAGCATAATGCCAAGATCTATATTTCCTAACGCCTAGATTTAGAGTTCTGCGGCCAAAGGGGTGCGTTAGCTACGCTGGCTTTTTTCTGGCCGCACCTTTTAAATACCGCTGGTATTTAGAGTTCACAGAATGGCTGCGTTAGGCTCCAAAAAAGGAGCGTAGAGCATAGTTACCGCAACTTCAACTCTCGATACCAGCTGTGCTTACGGACGCGGCCAGCTTCAAAAACGTGCTTGTGCACGATTCCCCCATAGAAAACAATGGGGCTGTTTGAGCTGAAAAAAAACACCTGCAAAAAAGCTGCGTTCAGCTCCTAACGCAGCCCCATTGTTTGCTATGGGGAAACACTTCCTACGTCTGCACCTAACACTCTAACATGTACCCCGAGTCTAAACAACCCTAACCTTACACTTATTAACCCCTATTCTGCCGCCCCCACTATCGCTGACACCTGCATATTTTTTTAACCCCTAATCTGCCGCTCCGTAAACCGCCGCTACCTACATTATACCTATGTACCCCTAATCTGCTGCCCCTAACACCGCCGACCCCTATATTATATTTATTAACCCCTAATCTGCCGCCCCCAACGTTGCCTCCACCTGCCTACACTTATTAACCCCTAATCTGCCAAGCGGACCGCACCGCTACTATAATAAAGTTATTAACCCCTAATCCGCCTCACTCCCGCCTCAATAACCCTATAATAAATAGTATTAACCCCTAATCTGCCCTCCCTAACATCGCCGACAACAAACTTCAAACATTAACCCCTAATCTGCCGACTGGAGCTCACCGCTATTCTAATAAATGTATTAACCCCTAAAGCTAAGTCTAACCCTAACACTAACACCCCCCTAAGTTAAATATAATTTAAATCTAACGAAATAAATTAACTCTTATTAAATAAATTATTCCTATTTAAAGCTAAATACTTACCTGTAAAATAAATCCTAATATAGGTACAATATAAATTATAATTATATTATAGCTATTTTAGGATTTATATTTATTTTACAGGTAACTTTGTATTTATTTTAACCAGCTACAATAGCTATTAAATAGTTAAGAACTATTTAATAGCTAAAATAGTTAAAATAATTACAAAATTACCTGTAAAATAAATCCTAACCTAAGTTACAATTAAACCTAACACTACACTATCAATAAATTAATGAAATAAAATACCTACAATTATCTACAATTAAACCTAACACTACACTATCAATAAATTAATTAAATACAATACCTACAAATAAATACATTTAAATAAACTAACTAAAGTACAAAAAATAAAAAAGAACTAAGTTACAAAAAATAAAAAAATATTTACAAACATTAGAAAAATATTACAACAATTTTAAACTAATTACACCTACTCTAAGCCCCCTAATAAAATAACAAAGCCCCCAAAATAAAAAATGCCCTACCCTATTCTAAATTACAAAAGTTCAAAGCTCTTTTACCTTACCAGCCCTGAACAGGGCCCTTTGCGGGGCATGCCCCAAGAAATTCAGCTCTTTTGCCTGTAAAAAAACACATACAATACCCCCCACAACATTACAACCCACCACCCACATACCCCTAATCTAACCCAAACCCCCCTTAAATAAACCTAACACTAAGCCCCTGAAGATCTTCCTACCTTATCTTCACCTCACCGGATATCACAGATCGGTCCTGGCTCCAAAATCTTCATCCAACCCAAGCGGGGGCTGGCGATCCATAATCCTGCGGCTGAAGAGGTCCAGAAGAGGCTCCAAAGTCTTCATCCTATCGGGGAAGAAGAGGCGATCCAGACCGGCAACCATCTTGATCCAAGCGGCATCTTCTATCTTCATCCGATGAGGAACGGCTCCATCGTGAAGACCTCCAGCGCAGATCAATCTTCTTCCGACGACGTCCAACTGAAGAATGACGGTTCCTTTAAGGGACGTCATCCAAGATGGCGTCCCTCGAATTCCGATTGGCTGATAGGATTCTATCAGCCAATCGGAATTAAGGTAGGAAAATTCTGATTGGCTGATGGAATCAGCCAATCAGAATCAAGTTCAATCCGATTGGCTGATCCGATCAGCCAATCAGATTGAGCTCGCATTCTATTGGCTGATCCTGTAATATTTTTCTAATGTTTGTAAATATTTTTTTATTTTTTGTAACTTAGTTCTTTTTTATTTTTTGTACTTTAGTTAGTTTATTTAAATGTATTTATTTGTAGGTATTGTATTTAATTAATTTATTGATAGTGTAGTGTTAGGTTTAATTGTAGATAATTGTAGGTATTTTATTTAATTAATTTATTGATAGTGTAGTGTTAGGTTTAATTGTAACTTAGGTTAGGATTTATTTTACAGGTAATTTTGTAATTATTTTAACTATTTTAGCTATTAAATAGTTCTTAACTATTTAATAGCTATTGTACCTGGTTAAAATAAATACAAAGTTACCTGTAAAATAAATATAAATCCTAAAATAGCTATAATATAATTATAATTTATATTGTAGCTATATTAGGGTTTATTTTACAGGTAAGTATTTCACTTTAAATAGGAATAATTTATTCAATAAGAGTTAATTTATTTAGTTAGATTTAAATTATATTTAACTTAGGGGGGTGTTAGGGTTAGGGTTAGACTTAGCTTTAGGGGTTAATCCATTTATTACAGTAGCTGTGAGATTCGGTCGGCAGATTAGGGGTTAATACTTGAAGTTAGGTGTCGGCGATGTTAGGGAGGGCAGATTAGGGGTTAATACTATTTATTATAGGGTTATTGAGGCGGGAGTGAGGCGGATTAGGGGTTAATAACTTTATTATAGTAGCGGTGCGGTCCGCTCGGCAGATTAGGGGTTAATAAGTGTAGGCAGGTGGAGGCGACGTTGAGGGGGGCAGATTAGGGGTTAATAAATATAATATAGGGGTTGGCGGTGTTAGGGGCAGCAGATTAGGGGTACATAAGTATAACGTAGGTGGCGGTCGGCAGATTAGGGGTTAAAAAAATTTAATCGAGTGGCAGCGATGTGGGGGGACCTCGGTTTAGGGGTACATAGGTAGTTTATGGGTGTTAGTGTACTTTAGAGCACAGTAGTTAAGAGCTTTATAAACCGGCGTTAGCCCAGAAAGCTCTTAACTACTGACTTTTTTCTGCGGCTGGAGTTTTGTCGTTAGATTTCTAACGCTCACTTCAGCCACGACTCTAAATACCGGAGTTAGAAAGATCCCATTGAAAAGATAGGATACGCAATTGACGTAAGGGGATCTGCGGTATGGAAAAGTCGCGGCTGAAAAGTGTGCGTTAGACCCTTTAATGACTGACTCCAAATACCAGAGGGCGGTAAAAACCAGCGTTAGGAGCCTCTAACGCTGGTTTTGACGGCTACCGCCCAACTCTAAGTCTAGGCCTAAGTATTGTATATCAAAAACAGCTTGAGGGCAATGTCCTAACCAACTATTAGAAAAAAACAATCCTAGTGTTTTCATGCATTCTGCACGAACAGTGTCACTAAAGTAATCATATACAGAAGTGCCTCAATATACCTGCAAGTAATTCTAGAGACCCAAAAAGATCAAAGAATTCAACCCATATCTTGAGTGGCAGGCCTATTCACGCTGCGGATGTTCACTCAGTCTAAATAGTTGAACCTACCATCCAACAGAATGGCAAATCACTCTACCACGTCTCCAATAGGTAATATCACACCATAAACGCACAATTAACAATAAGCCCACACATGTCATTAACAAAAACACTCCCAATGTCACAATGTCACTGTAAAAAGATCATACCAATCCATCTCATCATATACCTCGGCAAAATTATGCCTCAATAATATGGCGTAGTTATATACAAAACATTTTATTATTATTATTTACATGGCTAAGTTATAATCACCTCGCGTGAATATTCAAAAGGACCGTGGGCCCCCAAAAATCCTAATCTATCAAAAGGAAGGGGAATTTGTTCAATGCGATTCAGATGTACCCACTGTTTATAATATAGAGACAGGGGGATCTTACTTTCCATAGACTGATGGATAGTGTCCAAGTATCGACTTACAACAAACCGGGACCTATTCAATTCAAATATATATTACAGACACTAAGTAGGTGCGAATCCCGGATTCCAACCTCATCAGGCTCAGAAAAACATATTGTGTAGTGAATAAATGTGCTGAATAGCTCCATGTGACAAACAGTGAGATAGATACAAACTAAATAAGGAAAAAAGGAGTTAAAAATATAAAATAAACATGAACAATAAAAACAAATGTATCTACACTGGATCAGGCCCTAATACATCGGCCCCAGTGACTTCTCATAAACTGTCTGGAGACAGCCTTAGAGATAATATATATTCAATTGGAGGCTAAAGCATGTACTCTCATTAATTCTTTTGAGAAGAAGATAAAGCTCAGATATAATCTAATGCATCAGGACTCTCATCATATAACTTAATAATATCAGTCTGTTAATCCAGGAAGGCTTGCCAACCGGATTGTATGTTGAGGCCTCTGGGCACCAATGTCCCCAATTCGTGGATCCAACAAGCCTCTTTTTGGAGCAGGATTTTCGCTCTATTGCCACCCCGTCTTAGTGGTGGCACATGATCAATCAGGCGGAACCTGAGATCAGTAACTGAATGGTTGTTATCCAGAAAATGTTGTGCAACTGGTTGTTCCGACCTTCCATTCTTCAATGCAGCTCTAATACTTGACCGGTGGTTGGCCATACTGGTTCTGGCATCGTGAATCGATTTTCCAATAAAAAACTTCCCACAGGGACAATTGAGAAGGTATACGATATGCGTGGTTGTGCAAGTCAGAAACCAATTGGTCTTGTACTTTTTCTTTTTTTCGGGATGTTGAAATGAATTCCCTGTGTGCATACTGTTGCATGTAACACAGCTCAAACACTTGAAGCACCCATTCTTCTTCTTGAGCCACAACTGTTTATCCGTCATTGGGGAGATGTCAGTTTTCATAAGGGAATCACGTAAACTCCTTCCTCTTCTGTATGATAATCTTGGTGCCATCCAATGTTTGAATGGTATATATATATATATAAACATATTTAGACATATATACATTATAACGCTTTCTATTCCAACACATTGTCATATACCATATACCTTTTAACCCTTGTAACAAAAAAATATTAATATTTATATGAATATTTTTTATTAGATAGTGAATATATAAATGTAACAGTTTATTGTAATGTATTTATGTAGTGTTTGGTGCACATTTATTTTTAGCACTATCCCTTTGCGATATTACAATATCGGCAATGCATTAGCGTGCTGCTTGTAATCTAGCTCATTATGTCCTTATTCAGGATACTTCAGTTAAAGGATATAACATAATATATTTATCCAACATTAGCAAGTGAGTCTCCTCATTCAGTATATAATCTTTGTAATGGTATATAGGGCAGCTGACAGTGCCAAGACTTGTATAGGCACACACACTGCTTTGTTTTAGTAAGTGAAATGTTAAGCAGTTGTATTGTGGTTAAATAAATCCTACGTTGTATTGTGGATGTGTTTGTACTGAGCTTGTGTTCAATGATATAGAACAAGCAGTGGTCGGTGAATCAAGCTAGAACGGATGAAAGATTAATGTCTATGTATCAGAGAAAGTAACTCATAACAAGCACAGCAAAGAGCCACACACCACAAGAATATTTGCATTTCCTTTTGTAGATTTTGCTTTCTGTCTGGGGATGTCATTACAGAAGGGAACACTGTTAATGCGGTACACCAGCAGACACACTATGCCTCAAAGAAATTCTCCTGACATTAAAGGGACAATCGATCCAAAATCGAAATCCACATGGATGCATTTAAGTTTTGAATAAAACCATTTTTGTAATATACATATATTAACAAAAATGCTAATAAAAGCTACACCAGTATTTTAAGCACATCACTTGCTCTGAGAGCCCAAGATGCTTTACCATCTGGTAATGACTCAATTTGTTAATTGCAGACATGAAACAAGCCCCACTGGTGCCCTGAGCAGCTGCAGTATTTTAAATGCTGGTGCACTGAGAATATCTAGATATGCTCCACATGTGTGTGCAGATTAAAATGCTAACACTATAACAGTGATAACTTTTACTTGAAGCATGTTTGCCAATGCATGTATATTGTAAATATGTTTCTATTCAAATATGTAATTCATCTATGTGCATTTAAACTTGGACCAGAATGTCCCTTTAAGAGCAAAAGAACAATAAAGCTGCTGAGCAAGGTTACATTTTCCTATTAATTATCTCTATTATGAATTCACAACCACATCTGTACTGTTTGGAAGATTGAGCACTGTTATGACCTGATTGCTCAGGAATCAGCTTCATAAGCTCAGGATTGGGTAATTTAACATTGGGTTTATATAAATTTTATTTTGCTGGTGAGAATAATAATGAGTGCTTGTACAAGCCTCTCTGAAGAAGAGAAATTAATTAAATAATGTTTAAAAGACCAATATTTATTTCTGGCAGAAGAGTAAATATATATGAAGCAATGAATTCTTCAAAGGTAGTGACCTTAATGTCTTACACTTACAATAATTGTAATTTGGTGCAATAAAAAATTAATTTAGGTCAGTTTGTTTAAATTAAATAATTGATCATTACATCCCAACAGTGTTCAATTGGGTTAAGGCCAGGGCTCTGTTAAAGCCACTTGAGTTCCTCCACATCAAACTTGTCAAACCATGTCTATATAACTCACCCTATGTGCACAAGGGCTCAGCCATGCTGGTACAAGAAATGTCCTTCCTAAACTGTTGTCACTAAGTTGGAAACACCCAATTGTCTATAATGTATGTGTATACTGTAACATTAACATGACCCTTTGCTGGAACTAAGAGGTCCAGCCCAAAGTCTGAAAAACAGCCCCAGATCATTATTCCTCCTCCACCAAACTTTACAGTAATTACTATGCCTTCTAGTCGGTAGTGTTCTAGCACCCACCACACCCAGATTCTACCATCAGACGGACAGCAAGGCTGGATTGGCCTACCAGGATACCAAGAGATTTCCTGGTGGGCTGCAGCAGATGGGTCTGGAAAGCTAAAATTTAAAGGGGTGATTCATTAATGCAATTGGGTTGTAGGGTGCCTATATAACAGCAATCTTTTTTTCAAAATACAAACTAATATTATATAATTCTGAAAAAATGTTATTAGTTGAAGGAGTATCCCAGTGATCCCCACTGCAAGATAGTAAAGCGTGATTAACCACCTCAGAAATACGTTTCCAGTGCACCAGGGTCCAGCGTCTGTGTGCTTTACACCATTATAACCGATGCTTGGCATTGCATATGTTGATGTGAGGCTTGTGTACAGATGCTCGGCTATGGAAACCCATTTCATGACCCTCTAGAAGCACAGTTCTTGTGAGGATGTTTCTTCAAGAGGTAGTTTGGAACTCTGAAGTGATTGATGCAACAGATGATAGGCAATTCTTATGGATTGTATGCATCTGTTAGCATTGGGTGTGGCTAAAACACCTAAGCTCAATAATTAGTAGGGGTGACCATTAAGTATATGAAAATTATTTTATACATTTTTTTATTTGTTTATCCATGTATAAAATATGTATTCATTTAAAACTAAATTGAATATTTCAGTTCAAGCCTAACTACATTTAGAGCACACTGGTTTTTATTGTCTCATTAGAATGGTGTTTTCACACTAATGAACAGTCGTGACGAAAATCAATTTTTTTTTAATTAAACGAATATCCGAATTAAAGCACCAATGAAAATGAAAGAATACGAAAAAATACTGACTAAAATCGTCAGTATTCATTGGTTTACTTTTTTTAAGAAGTTAATACTTACCTTAGCACGCTCTCCAGAGCACAAAAAAGAAAAAGTAAACTTCCGTGCGCCTCAAAGCCCCAACACAAAGTACATGCAAAATTAGCTTGACTTGAATTCATGATTTTTATTATTTAGGTACTAATAATCTTATAATTTTTTTTATTTTGATATGACAAAAATCGTCTTCATGATCCTCATTGATCCCCTAGTGGTGTCCCAACAGACTAACTACACGCACCCAACTTAAACTACGCATGCGTGTCTCATTGAATCTCCTGCCTGTATAGATGGGCGTTCATGAGACACGCATGCGCATTGACGGCACAGGAACAGATAATACGATCTCTGCTACGATGCAAAACAATAAATCGTATTTTAACCCATGCGCAATACAGGATGCTTCACTGGAGCGTGCACGGATGACCACGTAAGAGCTGGTGGGACCACTCTTATTTCTGAAAGAGAAAAACCAGGAAATGAGCGAGTGGGTGGAGGATCAGTAAGTACGGTATGTGCGAAAAATAATAAATATAAAAAAAATAACTATGGACTTTGAAAAAAAAAAACTTAGCGACTAGATACAGGGTGGTAAAATGGATCGATGGCATTAAGGTTTTTGATGAAAATTAGTATTGTATCTACAGGTGAACTATTCATCTGTAATTTTGAAACATTTAAATTTGTGTAAATTAAAACAAATGTAAATGTTAAACTAAAATTCAGTATTTGTTTAGTTTTAAATGAAACAAATACCAAATAGTGCAGCCACCAAATATTCGGGGAAAATGAATTTCCCTGAATATTCTCAACGACATATCGGCTGAAATGAAAATTACTTGGCTGCACCTCTCTATTAGACATTAAAGGACATGAAACTCAAACATTTTCTTTCATTATTCAGATAGAACATACAATTTTAAACAACTTTCCTCAATATACTTCAATTTGCAAATTTTCTTCATTTTCTTGTTATCCTTTGTTGAAAAGCAGGAAGGTAAGCTCAGGGGCCTGATCCGATATAAACGCCAAATTTTGTGCTGGTTTGGTATCACATATACGGCGTAACATAGAAGTTACGCTCGTATATTTCTGCCTTCGGCCGTAGTTTTTTGGCCCATAAACAGGTATACCAAACCAGCGCAGTTTGGTATCCAATATACAGCGTAAGGACTTATGTGGCGAAAATTGAGAAATCTTACTCCATTTTCACCTCGCCACAAATTGCAGGCGTAGTAAGCCTTACGCTGTGTATTGGAGCCCCGTAACTCCCTAAACTAGCTGCAAAATAAAACCTAACACCTAACGCATGCGCAATATCTATCTACCTGTCAACCGCAATCTGCAAAATAAAACCTAACACATAACGCATGCGCAATGTCTATCTACCTGTCAACTGCGATCCCCTGCCGCAATCCCTAATAAAGTGTTTAACCCCTAAACCGCCGCCCCCGGACCCCGCCGCCACCTACATTAAACGTCTAACCCCCTAATGTGAGCCCCCTACACAGTCGCCACCTACATTAAAATTATTAACCCCTAATGTAATCCCCCTACACCGCCGCCATCTATATTAAAATTATTACCCCCTAATTTGAGCCCCCTGCCCCGCCGCCACCTATTTTAACTATATTACCCCCTAATCTAATCCCCCTACACCGCCACCACCTATATTAAATGTATTAACCCCTAATCTAATCCCCCTACACCGCCGCAACCTATATTAAATGTATTAACCCCTAATGTAATCACCCTACACCGCCGCCACCTATAATAAATTTATTACCCCCTAAAATACTAAAATGTCCCTACCCTAAACTAAATTAAAAATAGCCCTGAAAAGGGCTTTTTGCGTGGCATTGCCCCAAAGAAACCAGCTCTATTACCAGCCCTTAAAAGGGCCTTTTGCAGGGTATTGCCCCAAAGTAACCAGCTCTATTACCAGCCCTTAAAAGGGCCTTTTGCATTGTCACAAAGTAATCAGCTCTTTTGCCTGTAATCTAATCCCCCTACACCGCCGCTACCTATAATAAATGTATTACCCCCTAATCTAATCCCCCTACACCGCCGCCACCTATATTAAATATATTAACCCCTAATCTAATCCCCCTATACCGCCGCCACCTATATTAAATTTATCCTCCCCTAAAATACTAAAATTTCCCTACCGCTAAACCTAAGTCCCAAAGTAACCAGCTCAATTACCAGCCCTTAAAAAGGCCTTTTGTGGGGCATTGCCCAAAGTAACCAGCTCTTTTACCAGCCCTTAAAAGGGCTTTTTGCGGGGCATTGTCACAAAGTAATCAGCTCTTTTGCCTGTAATGTAATCTAATCCCCCTACACCGCCGCCACCTATATTAAATATATTAACCCCTAATCTGACCTCCCTACACTGCCACCACCTATATTAACTATATTAACCCTTATTATATTAGGGTTAATATAGTTATTATATTATATATATTAACTATATTAACCCTATCTAACTCTAACACCCCTAACTTAATTATTATTAAAATAAATCTAAATAATAATAATAATATTAACTAAATTATTCCTATTTAAAACTAAATACTTACCTATAGAATAAACCCTAAGATAGATACAATATAATTCATAATTACATTGTAGCTATTTTAGGGTTTATATTAATTTTACAGGTAACTTGGTATTTATTTTAACTAGGTACAATAGCTATTAAATAGTTAATAACTATTTAATAGCTACCTAGTTAAATAATTACCAATTTACCTGTAAAATAAATCCTAACCTAAGTTACAAATGCACCTACACTATCAATAAATGAATTAAATAAATAAACTACAAATATCTAAACTAAAATACAATTAAAAACACTAAACTAAATTACAAAAACAAACAAACACTAAATTACAAAAAATAAAAAAGATTACAAGATTTTTAAGCTAATTACACCTATTCTAAGCCCCCTAATAAAATAACAAAGCCCCCCAAAATAAAAAAATGTCCCTACCCTAATCTAAATTACAAAAGTAATCAGCTCTATTACCAGCCATTAAAAGGGTCTTTTGTGGGGCATTGCCCCAAAGTAATCAGCTCTTTTACCTGAAAAAAAAACAACAACCCCCCCATTACAACCCACCACCTACATACCCCTATTCTAACCCACCCAATCCCCCCTTAAAAAAACCTAAGTCAAACCCCCAAGTGCTCCTTACCTGTCCTGAAGACCGGCGGAGAAGGTCCTGTTCCAGGCTGAGAAGTCTTCTTCCAGGCGGCGACCTCTTCTTCTTCCAGGATCCAGCCGGCGTGGAGCGGAGGAGTTGAAGACCGATGACCACGGAGCTGAAGACCGTCCATCTGGAACTGAAGACCGGTGATGCTGGAACTGAAGATCGGCGACGCTGGAACTGAAGACCAGAGCCGGAGCGTGGAGGATCCTCTACATACGATTGCCACCGTACACTGAATAGGAATTCAAGGGACGTGATTAAAAATGGCGTCCCTTGAATTCCTATTGGCTGATTTGAGCCTGCAAATTCAAATCAGCCAATCGGATGCAAGCTACTTTCATTCTATTGGCTGATTTGAATAGCCAATAGAATAAGAGCTACTGGAATTCTATTGGCTGATTAGAATATCCAATAGAATTACAGTAGCTCTTATTCTATTGGCTATTCAAATCAGCCAATAGAATTAAAGTAGCTTGCATCCGATTGGCATTTCTAATCACGTTGAATTCCTATTCAGTGTATGGCGGCGATCGTATGAATTGGATCCTCCACGCTCCGGCTCCGGTCTTCAGTTCCAGCGGTCTTCAGTTCCAGCGTCGCCGATCTTCAGTTCCAGCATCGCCGGTCTTCAGTTCCAGATGGACGGTCTTCAGCTCTGCGGTCATCGGTCTTCAACTCAACCACTCCGCGCCGGCTGGATCCTGGAAGAAGAAGAGGTCGCCGCCTGGAAGAAGACTTCTCCGCCTGGAACAGGACCTTCTCCGCCGGTCTTCAGGACAGGTAAGGAGCACTTGGGGGTTGGACTTAGGTTTTTAAGGGGGAATTGGGTGGGTTAGAGTAGGGGTATGTGGGTGGTGGGTTGTAATGTGGGGGGGTTGTTGTTTTTTTTTACAGGTAAAAGAGCTGATTACTTTGGAGCAATGCCCCACAAAAGGGGTTAATATAGTTAATATAGGTGGCGGCGGTGTAGGGGGATTAGATTAGGGGTTAATATATTTAATATAGGTTGCGGCTGTGTAGGGGGATTAGATTAGGGATTAATATATTTATTTTAGGTGGCGGCGGTGTAGGGGGATTAGATTAGGGGGTAATACATTTATTATAGGTGGCGGCGGTGTAGAGGGATTTAGATTACAGGCAAAAGAGCTGATTACTTTGTGACAATGCCCTGCAAAAAGCCCTTTTAAGGGCTGGTAAAAGAGCTGGTTACTTTGGGGCAATGCCCCGCAAAAGGCCCTTTTAAGGGCTGGTAATAGAGCTGGTTACTTTGGGGCAATGCCACGCAAGCCTTTTCAGGGCTATTTGTAGGGTTAGACTTAGGTTTAGTGGTAGGGAAATTTTAGTATTTTAGGGGTTAATAAATTGAATATAGGTGGCGGCGGTATAGGGGGATTAGATTAGGGGTTAATAATTTTAATATAGGTGGCGGCGGTATAGGGGGATTAGATTAGGGGTTAATAATTTTTATATAGGTGGCGGCAGTGTAAAGGGGATTAGATTAGGGGTTAATAATTTTAATATAGGTGGCGGCGGCATAGGGGGATTAGATTAGGGGTTAATAATTTTAATATAGGTGGCGGCGGTGTAAGGGGGTAAGATTAGGGGGTAGTACATATAATATAGGTGGCGGCGGTGTAGGGGGATCAGATTAGGGGTTAATATAGTTTAAATAGGTGGCGGCGGTGTAGGGGGATCATATTAGGGGGTAATATAGTTTAAATAGGTGGCGGCGGTGTAGGGGGATCATATTAGGGGTAACATAATTAATGTACGTGGTGGCGGGGTAGGGGGCTCACATTAGGGGGTAAAACATTTAATGTAGCTAGCGGCGGTGTAGGGGGGTCAGATTATGGGGTAATATAGATAATGTAGCTGGCGGCAGGGTCCGGGAGCGGTGGTTTAGGGGTTAATACATTTATTGTTAGGAGTGAGAGGGGGGATTGCGGATTGAGGGGTATACTTACCGGGCTATGTTTGGGATGCAGGTTAGACAGTACGAGTGATTTTATAACTTAGTCATTTTTTTATGCGGCGGCAGTTTCTAAAGTGCCGTAAGTCACTGGCGACTCCAGAAATTTGTACTTACGCAGATTTCTGGACATCGCTGGTTTGTCAGACTTACAACACTTTAAGATAACTCAAGTTGCGAGCTGAAACTACGGTCAGCGCAGGTTTCCACGCTTGCGCCGAAACCTGCGCCGTATATCGGATCGCGCCCCAGGTGTGTGCACGTGTCTGCAGCACTATATGGCTGCAGTTTTGCAACAATGTTAGACATTAGCAGTAGCACTAGATGGCAGCACTACTTCCTGTCATGTGGTGCTAAAGATGTGCACATTACCTACCTAGATATCTCTTCAACAATAATAATAAGAGAACAAAGCAAATTTTGATAATAGAAGTCAATTGTAAACTTTTTTTAAATAGTATTCTCGATCTGAATCATGAAAGAAACATTTTTGGTTTCATGTCCTTTGAAACACCTCTAGGTTTTGTGTAAATATTGTGCTCTCTAGAGAGGCCAAAAAAACACCAAGATCTTGTAAACCAGGGTTTCTTCCTAATCCCTAAAAAAAAAAAAAACCTTAGATTACACAATTTGCTTTTTAGGCTCTTTAGGGAGCGTGGGACAAGCTCAATTTTTACACAAAAACAAGAGGTGTTTAATGTCCCTTTAAATATTTTTTTTATTTTGACTAATTCTTACAAGCACTAATCTTAATGAATTATTATTTCACATTTTTGTGCACCTATTCACACTAGACAATATCTTGTTCTAAGCTGTACAGCATTCATTTGACAAGAAGGGCATCTCTGCAACATTCTCTACTCTTCATAACATGTCATATTCTTTTATTGTTTTCCCTTTCAGTGCAGCCTACTCAGAGATTAAGTGCACATTGGTGAAATCTATATAAAAATGTCACCAGATAGAGCCAATCAGTTTTATATTTGAGATGGCGAATACTGTAAAGACTGATGAAAAGACTTTCGGAGAAAAACATTATAGTTTCTTCTCAAGATAATAAAAATGAAAGCATTTTTTGAACACAACAAACATTATTAAAGTTATTTTCTGTTACATATAGTTCACTGGATGAGCACTATGTTCTAGTCATCAGAGATTCTGTTCTAAACCAAATAATATAGTGAGAATGACAGGGACATAGCATAGCAGCGGCCTTGTCAGTGTCAATAGAGCAGAATCCTTCATTACACCTGAGCTACTAAAAAGTTGAAGGGTTCAAGCATGGGAGCTGCTCCCAATTACATAACACCTAAGATTTGTAGCTAGGTATGACTGTTGCTGTCTTATGGGGGCCATATTAGGAGGGGGTGAGGTCAAGTGGATATTGATTGGATTGTGGGTGAGTATAGATGGTTGATGGCCATGTCTGGGTGGTTCCTGGGATTAGTGATAGGGGGTTGTGTGCTGGGGTTTAATGCTAAGGTAATTTTAGAGGTGGTGGAACTGGTTTAGCCCTTATTTATTTTAATTATGATGAGACAGGATCATGGTTACAGTTGATTTGATTTGTATTAAAGGGACACATATGCTAAATCACTTAAAGGGACAGTTTACCCAAAATGTTCTCCCTTTTAACTTGTTTCCAGTGATCCATTTTACCTGCTGGAGTGTATTAAATTATTTACAAGTAGCTCCTTTACCCCTATTTCCTATAGCTGATTTAGCCTGTGGTATCCCCACTAGGGATGGGCGAATGTGCAAATTTTCGAATTTCGAATGTAGAACGAATGTTATTACCGAAATTCGAATTCTAAATTCGAATGTCGATAAGAACGAATATTCTTAAAAATTCGAAAATCGAATGTTATTCACAGTTTTCGAATGTCACTTTCGAATTCGAATGTTTATAATTATATCGAATGTCTACATTCGAAATTCGAATTTTTCAAATTCGAATATAAATTCGAATTTTTCGAATTCGAATATAAATTTGAATTTTTCGAATTCGAATATTGCATAATTCGAATATTACATTTAAAAGCATTAGAAATACTATTACAATCTAAATTCGAATTTTTCGAATTCGAATACACGTATTGCATAATTCGAATATTACATTTAAAGAAAAAGCATTAGAAATACTATTAGAATCTAAATTCGAATTTTTCGAATTCGAATATTGCATAATTCGAATATTACATTTAAAGAAAAAGCATTAGAAATACTATTACAATCTAAATTCGAATTTTTCGAATTCGAATACACGTATTGCATAATTCGAATATTACATTTAAAGAAAAAGCATTAGAAATACTATTACAATCTAAATTCAAATTTTTCGAATTCGAATATTGCATAATTCGAATATTACATTTAAAGAAAAAGCCTTAGAAATACTATTACAATCTAATTTCGAATTTTTCGAATTTGAATATTGCATAATTCAAATATTACATTTAAAGAAAAAGCATTAGAAATACTATTACAATCTAAATTCGAATTTTTCGAATTCGAATACACGTATTGCATAATTCGAATATTACATTTAAAAAAAAAGCATTAGAAATACTATTAGAATCTAAATTCGAATTTTTCGAATTCGAATATTGCATAATTCGAATATTACATTTAAAGAAAAAGCATTAGAAATACTATTACAATCTAAATTCGAATTTTTCGAATTCGAATACACGTATTGCATAATTTGAATATTACATTTAAAGAAAAAGCATTAGAAATACTATTACAATCTAAATTCAAATTTTTCGAATTCGAATATTGCATAATTCGAATATTACATTTAAAGAAAAAGCATTAGAAATACTATTACAATCTAAATTCGAATTTTTCGAATTCGAATATTGCATAATTCGAATATTACATTTAAAGAAAAAGCATTAGAAATACTATTAGAATCTAAATTCGAATTTTTCGAATTCGAATACACGTATTGCATAATTCGAATATTACATTTAAAGAAAAAGCATTAGAAATACTATTACAATCTAAATTCAAATTTTTCGAATTCGAATATTGCATAATTCGAATATTACATTTAAAGAAAAAGCATTAGAAATACTATTACAATCTAAATTCAAATTTTTCGAATTCGAATATTGCATAATTCGAATATTACATTTAAAGAAAAAGCATTAGAAATACTATTACAATCTAAATTCGAATTTTTCGAATTCGAATATTGCATAATTCGAATATTACATTTAAAGAAAAAGCATTAGAAATACTATTACAATCTAAATTCGAATTTTTCGAATTCGAATATTGCATAATTCGAATATTACATTTAAAGAAAAAGCATTAGAAATACTATTACAATCTAAATTCGAATTTTTCGAATTCGAATATTTTCGAATGTAATCGTAAAATTCGAAACCGAATATTCGAAAATCGAATGTTAGAATGTTATGTAAACATTCGAAATTTGATTCGAATGAACGAATGTGTTAAAATTCGTGCCGTTTTTCGAATGTTGCGAAACATTCGCCCATCCCTAATCCCCACCTATATTGGAAGTTTCTATACTGGAGTTTAGGCTATTAACAAGCCTATGTAAACTCAGCCAGCAGAAAAAAATACACTCCCAGTGGGGTGCAGGATAGTTAAGTAATAAAATGTTATTTTTTCAGTAGTCTTTCTAAGTATTTAGCTTTTGTTTGCAAACAAATATAAGATAAGTAAGCAAGTGTGTGTACACACAGTTATAACATAATTAGATCTAATTTTAGCTGCAAACTCAACCCATTGTAATAGGCTGTGGTTTAAAAGCACAAGAAAGCAAGCTATTTCATATACACAAATAAATCTAAAAATGCAATTCCACATACATTCTATACTCTGCAGCTGGTATAACAGGTCATTGGAAATATATTAATATAAAAACAATTTTACAGTGTACTGTCCCTTTAAGAGTGCCAGGGCCTATAACTCTTTAATTATATTTGTATCCTCCCTTCCACAATAAACCCAAACCTCTACTGTCTCAACCACCCAATCCTCTATTAAATGGACATGATACCCACATTTTTGAAGCACCTGAAAGTGTTGCAGCATCGCTGTAAAAAGCGGACTAGAAAATATCACCTGAACATCTCTATGTAAAAAGGGAAGATATATTTTACCTCAAAATTTCTTCAGCTAACACAGTTATAGTTCAGCTGCTGTCCTGCTGCAAATTGAAGAAAAAACAAAAAAACAATAGCCAATCAGCATCAGCAAATAGGTGGCGGCGGTGTAGGGGGATCATATTAGGGGTAACATAATTAATGTACGTGGTGGCGGGGTAGGGGGCTCACATTAGGGGGTAAAACATTTAATGTAGCTAGCGGCGGTGTAGGGGGGTCAGATTATGGGGTAATATAGATAATGTAGCTGGCGGCAGGGTCCGGGAGCGGTGGTTTAGGGGTTAATACATTTATTGTTAGGAGTGAGAGGGGGGATTGCGGATTGAGGGGTATACTTACCGGGCTATGTTTGGGATGCAGGTTAGACAGTACGAGTGATTTTATAACTTAGTCATTTTTTTATGCGGCGGCAGTTTCTAAAGTGCCGTAAGTCACTGGCGACTCCAGAAATTTGTACTTACGCAGATTTCTGGACATCGCTGGTTTGTCAGACTTACAACACTTTAAGATAACTCAAGTTGCGAGCTGAAACTACGGTCAGCGCAGGTTTCCACGCTTGCGCCGAAACCTGCGCCGTATATCGGATCGCGCCCCAGGTGTGTGCACGTGTCTGCAGCACTATATGGCTGCAGTTTTGCAACAATGTTAGACATTAGCAGTAGCACTAGATGGCAGCACTACTTCCTGTCATGTGGTGCTAAAGATGTGCACATTACCTACCTAGATATCTCTTCAACAATAATAATAAGAGAACAAAGCAAATTTTGATAATAGAAGTCAATTGTAAACTTTTTTTAAATAGTATTCTCGATCTGAATCATGAAAGAAACATTTTTGGTTTCATGTCCTTTGAAACACCTCTAGGTTTTGTGTAAATATTGTGCTCTCTAGAGAGGCCAAAAAAACACCAAGATCTTGTAAACCAGGGTTTCTTCCTAATCCCTAAAAAAAAAAAAAACCTTAGATTACACAATTTGCTTTTTAGGCTCTTTAGGGAGCGTGGGACAAGCTCAATTTTTACACAAAAACAAGAGGTGTTTAATGTCCCTTTAAATATTTTTTTTATTTTGACTAATTCTTACAAGCACTAATCTTAATGAATTATTATTTCACATTTTTGTGCACCTATTCACACTAGACAATATCTTGTTCTAAGCTGTACAGCATTCATTTGACAAGAAGGGCATCTCTGCAACATTCTCTACTCTTCATAACATGTCATATTCTTTTATTGTTTTCCCTTTCAGTGCAGCCTACTCAGAGATTAAGTGCACATTGGTGAAATCTATATAAAAATGTCACCAGATAGAGCCAATCAGTTTTATATTTGAGATGGCGAATACTGTAAAGACTGATGAAAAGACTTTCGGAGAAAAACATTATAGTTTCTTCTCAAGATAATAAAAATGAAAGCATTTTTTGAACACAACAAACATTATTAAAGTTATTTTCTGTTACATATAGTTCACTGGATGAGCACTATGTTCTAGTCATCAGAGATTCTGTTCTAAACCAAATAATATAGTGAGAATGACAGGGACATAGCATAGCAGCGGCCTTGTCAGTGTCAATAGAGCAGAATCCTTCATTACACCTGAGCTACTAAAAAGTTGAAGGGTTCAAGCATGGGAGCTGCTCCCAATTACATAACACCTAAGATTTGTAGCTAGGTATGACTGTTGCTGTCTTATGGGGGCCATATTAGGAGGGGGTGAGGTCAAGTGGATATTGATTGGATTGTGGGTGAGTATAGATGGTTGATGGCCATGTCTGGGTGGTTCCTGGGATTAGTGATAGGGGGTTGTGTGCTGGGGTTTAATGCTAAGGTAATTTTAGAGGTGGTGGAACTGGTTTAGCCCTTATTTATTTTAATTATGATGAGACAGGATCATGGTTACAGTTGATTTGATTTGTATTAAAGGGACACATATGCTAAATCACTTAAAGGGACAGTTTACCCAAAATGTTCTCCCTTTTAACTTGTTTCCAGTGATCCATTTTACCTGCTGGAGTGTATTAAATTATTTACAAGTAGCTCCTTTACCCCTATTTCCTATAGCTGATTTAGCCTGTGGTATCCCCACTAGGGATGGGCGAATGTGCAAATTTTCGAATTTCGAATGTAGAACGAATGTTATTACCGAAATTCGAATTCTAAATTCGAATGTCGATAAGAACGAATATTCTTAAAAATTCGAAAATCGAATGTTATTCACAGTTTTCGAATGTCACTTTCGAATTCGAATGTTTATAATTATATCGAATGTCTACATTCGAAATTCGAATTTTTCAAATTCGAATATAAATTCGAATTTTTCGAATTCGAATATAAATTTGAATTTTTCGAATTCGAATATTGCATAATTCGAATATTACATTTAAAAGCATTAGAAATACTATTACAATCTAAATTCGAATTTTTCGAATTCGAATACACGTATTGCATAATTCGAATATTACATTTAAAGAAAAAGCATTAGAAATACTATTAGAATCTAAATTCGAATTTTTCGAATTCGAATATTGCATAATTCGAATATTACATTTAAAGAAAAAGCATTAGAAATACTATTACAATCTAAATTCGAATTTTTTGAATTCGAATACACGTATTGCATAATTCGAATATTACATTTAAAGAAAAAGCATTAGAAATACTATTACAATCTAAATTCAAATTTTTCGAATTCGAATATTGCATAATTCGAATATTACATTTAAAGAAAAAGCCTTAGAAATACTATTACAATCTAATTTCGAATTTTTCGAATTCGAATATTGCATAATTCAAATATTACATTTAAAGAAAAAGCATTAGAAATACTATTACAATCTAAATTCGAATTTTTCGAATTCGAATACACGTATTGCATAATTCGAATATTACATTTAAAAAAAAAGCATTAGAAATACTATTAGAATCTAAATTCGAATTTTTCGAATTCGAATATTGCATAATTCGAATATTACATTTAAAGAAAAAGCATTAGAAATACTATTACAATCTAAATTCGAATTTTTCGAATTCGAATACACGTATTGCATAATTTGAATATTACATTTAAAGAAAAAGCATTAGAAATACTATTACAATCTAAATTCAAATTTTTCGAATTCGAATATTGCATAATTCGAATATTACATTTAAAGAAAAAGCATTAGAAATACTATTACAATCTAAATTCAAATTTTTCGAATTCGAATATTGCATAATTCGAATATTACATTTAAAGAAAAAGCATTAGAAATACTATTAGAATCTAAATTCGAATTTTTCGAATTCGAATACACGTATTGCATAATTCGAATATTACATTTAAAGAAAAAGCATTAGAAATACTATTACAATCTAAATTCAAATTTTTCGAATTCGAATATTGCATAATTCGAATATTACATTTAAAGAAAAAGCATTAGAAATACTATTACAATCTAAATTCAAATTTTTCGAATTCGAATATTGCATAATTCGAATATTACATTTAAAGAAAAAGCATTAGAAATACTATTACAATCTAAATTCGAATTTTTCGAATTCGAATATTGCATAATTCGAATATTACATTTAAAGAAAAAGCATTAGAAATACTATTACAATCTAAATTCGAATTTTTCGAATTCGAATATTGCATAATTCGAATATTACATTTAAAGAAAAAGCATTAGAAATACTATTACAATCTAAATTCGAATTTTTCGAATTCGAATATTTTCGAATGTAATCGTAAAATTCGAAACCGAATATTCGAAAATCGAATGTTAGAATGTTATGTAAACATTCGAAATTTGATTCGAATGAACGAATGTGTTAAAATTCGTGCCGTTTTTCGAATGTTGCGAAACATTCGCCCATCCCTAATCCCCACCTATATTGGAAGTTTCTATACTGGAGTTTAGGCTATTAACAAGCCTATGTAAACTCAGCCAGCAGAAAAAAATACACTCCCAGTGGGGTGCAGGATAGTTAAGTAATAAAATGTTATTTTTTCAGTAGTCTTTCTAAGTATTTAGCTTTTGTTTGCAAACAAATATAAGATAAGTAAGCAAGTGTGTGTACACACAGTTATAACATAATTAGATCTAATTTTAGCTGCAAACTCAACCCATTGTAATAGGCTGTGGTTTAAAAGCACAAGAAAGCAAGCTATTTCATATACACAAATAAATCTAAAAATGCAATTCCACATACATTCTATACTCTGCAGCTGGTATAACAGGTCATTGGAAATATATTAATATAAAAACAATTTTACAGTGTACTGTCCCTTTAAGAGTGCCAGGCCTATAACTCTTTAATTATATTTGTATCCTCCCTTCCACAATAAACCCAAACCTCTACTGTCTCAACCACCCAATCCTCTATTAAATGGACATGATACCCACATTTTTGAAGCACCTGAAAGTGTTGCAGCATCGCTGTAAAAAGCGGACTAGAAAATATCACCTGAACATCTCTATGTAAAAAGGGAAGATATATTTTACCTCAAAATTTCTTCAGCTAACACAGTTATAGTTCAGCTGCTGTCCTGCTGCAAATTGAAGAAAAAACAAAAAAACAATAGCCAATCAGCATCAGCAGTGCTGAGGTCATGCATTGCTTTGCTGTGATCTCATGTGATTTCACTGAAAGTTTGAAACTTCCTTAAACTGATTAGGAAAGTAACATGACTGTCCCTGCACATGCCAGATGCACACTCCCTTGCAAGTCTTGGGTCTAGCATCCTGATTGGCTGCTTAAAGTCTCTTTACAGTGGGGTGTGAATACTTAGGAAATTTTGAGGTAAAAAATCTTCTTTTTTACATAGAGTTATTCAGGGGATATTTTGTAGTCAGATTTTTACATCTATGCTTCATCACTTTTAGGGTATCATGACCATTTAATAGAGGATTGGGTGGTTGAGACAGTAGAGGTTTGGGGTAATTGTGGAAGGGAGGATATAAGTATCATTAACCCCTTAGCGATCAAGGACGTGTCAGGCATGTCCTACAAAAAACAGTTGATAATGACCAAGGACATGCCTGGCCCGTCCTCAGGGGTTTCAAGCAGTTGAAGAGATCGTGATCGCTTCTAACCACTTTCAGGGTATTGCAGTGATGCTTCAATATTGAGGCATCCTGCAATACCCTCTGGTGCCGATCGTTGAGAGGGACAGGAGGGAGGCGGGTGGGCAGCCCATCGCTGGATTGAGGGGGAGGTGGCATGAGAGGGGTAGAAGGGGGATGGGAGCAGGTGGGACCGCTACACTACAGAAATGATGTGGGAAGTGAGTGAGTGGGAAGGAGGGAGAGGGGGTTAAGAAATTTGGAAAAGGGATTTGGGAGTAAGAGCGAGGTAGGTTATTGAGGGGGGGCAGCTACACTATGGAAAAAATGGGATTATTTAATTTTTAAAAATATTGAGCCCAATTTTACTGGAACCTGGGTACTGCCAGACAGCTGCCAGTACCTAAGATGGCACCTAACAGTTAGAGGATGAAGGGTTAGAGAGCTGTTGTGGGGGGTCAGGTAAGGGGGGATGCTACCTTGCAGAAAATATATATACAAAAAATAAAATAAAAAATAAAAAACCCTTTTATTTTTACACAGAATATAATGCCCTCACACTCAATGAAGTAGAATAAGGACTTTTTTCTTTATTTAGAAATGTATCTTTATTTCCATATTTCCATAAAAGCAAAGCTTCAAGTGATATAAAAGCCAAACGCGTTTCGTTAGTTAAGACATAACTTCCTCAATTGCTTCTTGGTCTGCCTTTTATTTTTATACTGGCAGACTTTCTGCCAGTACTTAAGATGTGGGTGACCTTTGGGGGGTGGGGGAGGGAAGAGAGATGTTTGAAGGGGGTCAGGGAGGGATCAGGGGGTGGGATGTGTCAGGTGGGAGGCTGATCTCTACACTAAATCTAAAATTATTCCTTCAAGCTACCTAATTAACCCCTTCACTGCTGGACATAATGCAAGTGTGGTGTGCAGCGGCATTTAGCGGCCTTCTAGTTACCAAAAACTAATGCCAAAACCATATATGTCTGCTATTTCTGAACAAAGGGGATCCCAGAGAGGTCTTTACAAACATTTGTGCGATAATTTTACAAGCTGTTTGTAAATAATTTCAGTGAGAATCCTAAAGTTTGTGAAAAAGTGAACATTTTTTTTTATTTGATCGCGTTTGGCGGTGAAATGGTGGCATGAAATATACCAAAATGGGCCTAGATCAATACTTTGGGTTATAGAAGCACAAAGAAAAGGAGCACCAGCCAAGTATAGAGTAAAACATAACAAAATTTATTATGACATACGTTAAAAAGCCATGATATCAGGCCAGTAAAATAGGGAGATCAGCACAGCAAACAACTGACGCGTTTCGGCATGGAGCCGTAGTCGAAGCTGACAAACTTTGCCCTAGGAAATTCTTATAAAACCCTAAGCTGCCTCCTATTGGTCAATAAGTATTTGCATAAACACTTGAATACATTTATAATAATACATGCTTAATAACATCAGGTGAATTAGACCACATAACCTTACAGTATTTGGTATATAAAGAATATGAGATGCTAGCAAGAAACCCCAATAATAAATGATAATAAAATATACATAGATAAATGGTGGACCAAAACATTTCTTTTCCATAATATCATCAGCTTCTCATTTGTTATTTTTTTATATAAACCAAGAATTGTAATACAAAGCTGTGAATAAAGTGGAAAAAGCCAAATGAATGAGATTACTTCAGCTTTATTAAAAACCATTGCAAAATGCCGTACAATATTTATCTCAATACAAACGGAGATAAAAACAAAGCTGAATTAATATCATCAGTGTTTGTGCCTTTTATGGTCATTTTTAATTAGATTACATCAAGGTATATACCATTATAAAACTCTCAATTAGATTACATCAAGGTATATACCATTATAAAACTCTCAATGTGGTGCTTACCTGGAACATGATAGTTTACAACAACTTGT
The DNA here is from genome assembly GCF_027579735.1 of Bombina bombina. NCBI lineage: Eukaryota > Metazoa > Chordata > Amphibia > Anura > Bombinatoridae > Bombina > Bombina bombina. Next base: position 720,049,227 of record NC_069504.1, read on the forward strand.
ACGATTAGAGTGTGTATATTTCATGAATCAAAGAGGTTCAGGAAACATAATTTTATATGAGCAAAAACAGATTATATCAATGACCATATATATTTTATCCCCGCTACTCTGTTCAAAGGTGAGAAAAATTACTGCCAGAAATTAATTAGGTCATAATCTGAATTAAATCCTTCTGGAAATCTAGTTTTTAATTTAAAGATCCAGAAGACGTCTCTTTTGCCTAACAGCTTTTCCCTGTCGCCCCCCCCCCCCTCTTTGGGGGCAGAACGTTCTCTATGCATGACCATTTGAAAGTATCCGCACTTGTGTTGTGCTTATGAGTAAAGTGTTGTACCAATGGAGTACTGGCAGTGCCATATTTGATACTAGAGAGGTGCTCTCTAATCCTGGTTCTCACCTCACGTGTGGTGAGACCTACATACTGCCTGTCACATGCTACACAATTGATCATATACACAACAAAAGTGGACCTACAATTAAGGCACGAGCGTCTATGATACGTCTGTCCTGTAACTGAGGATCTAAACACAATTCCTGTTTCAACCTTTTCACAAGCCACACATGAGCTGTTGTGGCATTTATACATCCCTATAGAGGACAGCCAAGATGAATTGCTTTGTCCCATGGGTTTTAATTTAGTGGGTGCAACATGATTTCCAATGGTTCTGCTTCTCTTATAAGCACATTTACAATATTTATTTGATAAGCTAGCTAGCCCATCGTCAGCTCTCAAAATTTGATAATGTTTCCTAATTATGTCACAAATTTGATTATACTGCTCTGAGTATTCTGTAATGAACAAAATATTATTTTGTCCAAAGCCCTGTTTTTTGTGTTGTATGTCCCTTATTTCTGAGTAAATCAGACCTATTAATTTTGCTTACTAATTTCTTAGCAGAGTCTATTACATTTTTTCTATAGCCTCTTTCCTCTAGTCTTTTGGAAAGTTCTGCTGATTCAATTTGGAATTTGGCATCCTCTGAGCAATTTCGCTTTAACCGAATCAATTGCCCTTTGGCAATGCCCTTAAAGACGCTCTCAGGATGGCAGCTTGAGGTGTGCAAAAGGGTATTGCTTGAGATCGGATTTCTGTAAACTGAGGTGGAGATTCACTGACCACATATGCCACTTAATGTTAAATCCAGATAGTTAATACTACTTGGATCCCATTCAAAAGTAAAGCTAATCCCAAGGTCATTTGTGTTAAGATATTGGACCAACAACTGTATATCAATCTGGTCACCTCTCCAAATGAACAAAAGATTGTCTATAAATCTTTTGTACATAAGTATTTAAGAGCTGAAGGGGTTCCCACCCCCAAATATGTGTTCCCGCTCCCACCACCCCATAAAGAGGTTGGCATAGGAGGGGGCGAATTTTGCCCCCATAGCGGTACCACACATCTGGAAGTAGAAAACCCCCTCAAACTCAAAATAGTTATGATGCAACAGAAATTCTGTTACCCTCAGTATAAAATCACAAAATCAGGATTATCTGGGTAGTATTTTTCCAAAAAATAGGCAAGTGCCAACAGACCCTTATCGTGTGGGATCGAGGAATAAAGTGCTTTCACATCAACTGTGAGCCATTTATAATCAGCGCTACATTCAATCTTGGAGACTAGATTTAGAATGTGCTTAGAATTCTGCACATAGCTCCAAAGGTCCAATACCATTGGTTGCAGAATTAGTTCTAACCACTCAGAGAGGTGTTCAAGAAGTGATCCTATGCCGCTGACAATGGGTCTGCCAACTACCTTGTCAATAGACTTGTGCACCTTAGGGAGGTGATTAAATACAGGTGTAACCGGGTGGGAGACGAGTAAATAATCGCTTGTATTTTTATCAATGAAACCTTGATACAGCCCATCATCCACCAAATCCTTCAATTTCCTGCTAAAAAGCTTAGTGGGATTTGAGGCCAAAACTTTATAGTCATGTGGATTTGTGAGCTGTCTCAGAGTCTCAGCGACAAAATTCTCTCTAGTCATCACCACTACTGTACCCCCCTTGTCAGCGGCATGGATCACTAACTCAGTATTGGAACTCAATTTTTCAAGAGCTTCCCTTTCAATTTTTGGTAGATTGTTTGTAGAGTTTTTTTTTGGCGGTAGAACAAATTTGTGAGATCACTTTCTACTCTCCTTTGAAATTTTTCTATGAAAGGGCCCCTACTGTGAATAGGATAAAAATTAGAAGTACACTTGAGTCTTGGAGTACAGATATTACTTGGAGGCTGATCTGTAGTATTTTCTATGTGTAATGACTCCAATATCGAAAGACCACACAGGTCCTGAAAGTCAAGTGTCTCTGTGTCTAATCTATTTTCTCCTATAGGATTCAAAGTACCCCCCCCCATTGCACTGGCACTGGAATCATCTGTGCTTGCAAAATGTTTCTTCAATGTTAACTTTCTTACAAGCTTATTGACATCCAATAGAGTATTGAACAAATTGAACGAGTAGGTTGGTACAAATCCCAAACCCAAGCTTAACCGTTTATGTTCAACTGTACTTAATCTATAGGAGGTTAAGTTAATTACACTATTTATTGGTAACGTGTCTGTCTCAGGTTTGTTCTCAGAGGGTATCCTCCCTTGAAGGCTCCTCTTGTGCCTTGCACCCCCCCCCCACCTGATGTCGGGGGGGGGGGAGAGAAAAAAACTGATTCAGTTCAAGTTGTTCACAAGTGCTAGGGGATTCTATTGACTGTGCATTGGTAATTGTTTGAGAAATGTATCTAGTGGACGAATTTGGTTTCTTTAAAATGGACACTGGGGCTGTGAGGGGTTCCTTGGGCCTAACTACTTGTTGGGTCTTGTTTGTGTCAACAGTAGGTGTAGTTTTTATTTCAGATGTTAAATAGTCAAAATCATCATCACCGGATGCTGAACTGTCCCCAAATGAATAATTTTCACTATCTGAGAATTGGATTCTCCTATTAGATCTACCCCTTCCTCTACCCCTACGCCGTCCTCTATTGCCCCTACCTCTCCCTTCTGAGTACTGAAATTGATTTGCTTCCTTCCTTCTCTGAAATCTTTCTCTCCCTTTCCATACATAAACTGTATTATTGGAGTAATCTAACTGATCCCTTACATATTTACTGTGTTTTAACTCCAAAAGTAGTGTCTTAGCTTCAGTGACAGCATCATGTAGTAATTTCTCAAATAATTTTTTCACCTTTGAACAGGGTAGGGGGAATAAAATATATATGGTCATTGATATAATCTGTTTTTGCTCGTATAAAATTATGTTTCCTGAACCTCTTTGACTCATGAAATATGCACACTCTAATCGTAAAAGTTGTTGTAAACCATCATGTTCAAGGTTAGCACCACATTGAGAGTTTTATAATGGTATATACCTTGATGTAATCTAATTGAGAGTTTTATAATGGTATATACCTTGATGTAATCTAATTAAAAATTACCATAAAAAGGCACAAACACTGATGATATTAATTCAGCTTTGTTTTTATCTCCGTTTGTATTGAGATAAATATTATACTTACGGCATTTTGCAATGGTTTTTAATAAAGCTGAAGTAATCTCATTCATTTGGCTTTTTCCACTTTATTCACAGCTTTGTATTACAATTCTTGGTTTATATAAAAAAATAACAAATGAGAAGCTGATGATATTATGGAAAATAAATGTTTTGGTCCACCATTTATCTATGTATATTTTGTTATCATTTATTATTGTGGTTTCTTGCTAGCATCTCATATTCTTTATATACCAAATACAGGTGGCCCTCGTTTTACAACGGTTCAATTTACACCGTTTAAGAATAACAACCTTTTTTCTAGTCATGTGACTGCTATTGAAAAGCATTGAGAAGCGGTGCATTTATTAAAATAGCCAGTAGGTGGAGCTGTCCGCTTGTGTTGCAGCAAAGCCAAGCAAGCTGAAATTAATCAGTTTAACCAGACCTGAGCAATCGAGCAGATTTCAAAGGAACAAGATCTTCCTGTCTATAAATCAGTCCAGATTGGAATGCATAGAAAGAACTGTTTGCAGAAAAATGCAAGTGAAGTCTGTGTTGTGTGATTATTTTATTAGGTTTATAATGCTGTTTAGCATTTAAAGTCTTCATTTCAAAGCTTTAAAAATAATGTATTAGGTGTTACTTATGACAATTTTGAGAGGGGCCTGGAACCTATCTCCCTCACTTCCCATTGACTTACATTATAAACTGGGTTTCAATTTACAACGGTTTCGATTCACAACCATTCCTTCTGGAACCTAACCCCGGCGTAAACTGAGGGCTACCTGTACTGTAAGGTTATGTGGTCTAAGTCATCTGATGTTATTAAGCACGTATTATTATAAATGTATTCAAGTGTTTATGCAAATACTTATTGACCTATAGGAGGCAGCTTAGGGTTTTATAATAATTTCCTAGGGCAAAGTTTGTCAGCTTCGACTATGGCTCCATGCCGAAACGCGTCAGTTGTTTGCTGTGCTGATCTCCCTATTTTACTGGCCTGATATCCTGGCTTTTTAACGTATGTCATAAAGTTTTTACTGTATACTTGGCTGGTGCTCCTTTTCTTTGTGCTTCTATGACTTTTTGACCTATCCAGTGAGCACAGCCATAAAGAAGAATCTTTGGATCCCAGACTTAGCTCCAGACGATAAGGATTAGGAGCCGACCCGATCCGGACCGATCACGGTAAAGTGTGACTCACACCCCCCCCAACATCATTACATGAGAAGCCATTTGATTGGCAAATTACTGACGAGAGGATAGTTTCAACCGCTCCATCTATCCACACACAGGATGACATCAGAGGTGATTACGGCAGAGAATCGTGAGTGTGTTATATGGAACACTACACTCTGGCAGGGCATTCGATGCAAAGTGAATCACTGCAGGATATCGAGTGAGCCCGGTGAGTCCGTCCCTACTGACTGTCTGTATTTCTATAGGAGCAAGCTATTATGCCTGGTCTGTAACAGCCGCATATGTTGTGGACTTTTGGCGGATTGGTCCGCATTTGAATCACATTATACTGTGAACTTTGTGAGTTTATTCCCCCCTCACGTTGTCAGCACCATCAGGAGATACTTGCCTGTGTTTCAATACTTTGGGTTGTCTACTAATATATATATATATATATATATATATATATATATATATATATATATATATATATACACACATACATGTGAAGGGTAATTTAGGGATTCCTGACAGATATCAGAGTTAAAATATAACTATCGCTAATTCTGAAAGAAAAATGTTTTGGAAATAGCAAAGTGCTACTTGTACTTATTGCCCTATTACTTGCAAAAAAAGCAAAGAACATGTAAACATTGGTTATTTCTAAACTCAGGACAAAATTTTGAAACTATTTAGCATGGGAGCTTTTTGGTGGTTGTAGATTTTGGGGGGTCAAAGTTAGAAAAACTTTTTTTCTTATTTTTTCATCATATTTTATTATTTTTTTATAGTAAATTATATGATATGATAAAAATAATGGTATCTTTAGAAAGTCCATTTAATGGAGAGAAAAATGGCATATAATATGTGTGGGTACTGTAAATGAGTAAGAGGAAAATTATAGCTAAACACAAACACTGCAGAAATGTAAAAATAGCCCTGGTCCCAGACGGTAAGAAAATTGAAAAATGGTCTGGTTACTAAGGGGTTAAAGAGCTATAGCACTGACACCTAACCTGTTGGTCAAAATCTCCCTGGCAGGTTGTTCATAGCAGGCAGCCTTAGTGGCTACCTTATTAAAAGGACAGTAAACACTGTGTAATTACAACACATTCCTGTTGTTGTGCTATAGCATAACATATCAGTCAAAACAAAATAACTCCTTGTTTTTCAAAAGCCAAACTCGACCAACAACTTTCTTTTTTGGAGGAGCCAATTGGTGCTTCAGTTTGCAGATATCAAGAATAGTCCCTCTAACTATATTAGTACCAAGTTAATTGTTTTGAAGTTGTTATCTGTAAAAGCAAATTAGGGAAATATATGTAGCAGGGTTAGCCTTGAGAAGAAGAAGCAAATGTTTATCAGGCTTCAAAATATAGCTACTCTCACAATATTTGTTTGATAGCAGCTCAAAGGCTTGCACAGGATTTAAGCCATTGCTACGCATTTAAATGAGCAGTACATTTAAAAAATGTTTTGCGTGATTCAAATAGAGCAGTGTTTCTCAACCGCGGTCCTCAAGAAACCTTAACAGGCGAGATTTTAATTATAGCTGAACTAGTGCACAGGTGAAATAACCAGCTGATGGGTGAGAGCAGGTTAGTAACCATGGTTACTGATCCCCGGATTATTTCACCTGTGCTCTAGTTCAGCTCTAATGAAAACCTTGCCTTTTGGGGGTACTTGAGGGCCGTAGTTGAGAAACACTAACATAGAGTATGCAGTTTTAAACAACTTTTCCAAATTACTTCTATCTAATTGTCTTCTTTCACTTAGCATCCTTTGTTGAAAAGCATAGCTAGCTGCTGATTGGTGGCTGCACATATATGCCTCTTGTTATTGGCTCACTCATTGAACTCCCAGTACTAGTGCATTGCTGCTCCTTTAACAAAGGATACAAAAGAACTAATTCAAATTTGAAAATAGAAGTAAATTAGAAAGTTGTTAAGAACTGTATGAATCATGAGAGAAAAAAAAATGTGTCCCTTAAATTGAGAGTTGCTAAATTTTAAATTGATAGAATCTGTCACTATAGATCATGGGTCAATTATGATGCATATATTGATTTGCATCTTTGTACATACTGGATAGCAAGGAGCGCATCCAAAAAATCAACAATGTGCATCAAATATTATCTAACAACTCACTATTCTGTCTTGGTTTCAGTTTTTTTAATTATTATTAATGGTAAAATTGAGGGGTTTTTTGAGAATCTAATTCTGTTGAATTCTAATTTTAGTTATCAATTCATTTTGTGTTTTAGTTCTAATAGCTCTACTGTAGAATAAAACAGCGCTTTGAAATATATGAAAAACAAAAACAGTGAATGTATAATCTATAGAAAAGAGAAAATGTAAAACTTTTATTCTATATGTTCAACTGTGATATGAGTAAAAAAGTGCCAAATTGTGGATATATAGGCATCCTCTAACCAAATTGCATCCATTAATCCTCCCTGTAAATTGTAGTTTTGCAGCACCAGCTGTTGCAGCCCACCAGGAAATCTCCTTGTATCCTGGTAGGCCAATCCATCCTCTTAAGAGCTTTAAAGGGGCATGAAACCATTTTTTTCTTTGATGAGTCAGATTGAGAATGCATTTGTAAATAACTTTCCGATTAATTTCTATTGTCTAATTAGTTTCGTTCACTTTGTATACTTTGTTGAAAAGTATACCTAGGTAGACTCAGAGGGGCCTATTTATCAAATGTCTTGCGGACCTGATCCGACAGTGCGGATCAGGTCCGCAAGACATTGCTGAATGCGGAGAGCAATACGCTCTCCGCATTAAGCATTGCACCAGCAGCTCACATTGCTGCTGGTGCAACGCTGCCCCCTGCAGATTCGCGACCAATGGGCCGCCAGCGGGGGGTTTCAATCAACCCGATCGTACTCGATCGGGTTGATTTCCGGCGATTCCTATCCGCCTCATCAGAGCAGGCGGACAGGGTTATGGAGCAGCGGTCTTTAGACCGCTGCTTCTAAACTGCTGTTTCTGGCGAGTCTGAAGACTCGCCAGAAACACGGACCCACAAGCTCCTTTTGGAGCTTGATAAATGGGCCCCAATATCTGCTGATTGGTGGCTGCACATGTATGTATCTTGTAATTGGCTTTCAGCTAGCATCCAGTAGTGCATTGTTGCTCCTTCAACAAAGGATACTAAGAGACTGAAGCAAATTAGATAATAGAAATCGATGGGAAAGTTGTTTAAAATTGTATGATCTATCAAGAAAGAAACATTTTGGGCTGTATGTCACTTTAAGGATTTATGAGCTCTAAAAGAGACTTTGTTGTGCATATTATAGGAGGATTGCAACAAACGTTATGCGGAAATAGTTACATTATATAACTACAACATTGAGTTTTATAGCTGGGCAGTAATTAAAATGGATGCATCCTGTGAGAATGAAGAACCAGTATAAAGTTTGTTCACATATTTATAGTACATGTATTTTTGTAAACCATCTTTATATCATCTCTAGGCAGCTGGGATTTTGTTTAAACTAAAGGGACAGTCTAGTCAAAGTTAAATTTTCACGATTCAGATAGGACATGCCATTTTAAACAACTTTCCAATTCACTTTTATCATCAAATTTGCTTTGTTCTATAGGAATTCTTAGTTGAAAGGTAAGCTCATATGTTAATTTTAAAGGGACACTGTACCCAAAAAAATTATTTCGTGATTCAGATAGAGCATGCAATTTTAAGCAACTTTCTAATTGACTCCTATTATTAAATGTTCTTTATTCTCTTGGTATCTTTATTTGAAATGCAAGAATGTAAGTTTAGATGCCTGCCCATTTTTGGTGAACAACCTAGGTTGTCCTTGCTGATTGGTGGATAAATTCATCCACCAATCAAAAACTGCTGTCCAGAGTTCTGAACCAAGAAAAAAGCTTAGATGCCTTCTTTTTCATATAAAGATAACAAGAGAACAAACCCTTAAAGGCTGCCTCTTTTCTCAATGCATTTGACAGTGTTTCACAGCTAGATGGCATTAGTTTATGTGTGCCATATAGATAACATTGTTCTCACACTGGTGGACTTACTTTTGAGAGGGCACTGATTGGCTAAAATGCAAGTCTGTCAAAAGAACTGAAATAAGGGGACACTCTTCAGAGGCTTAGAAACAAGGTAATCACAGAGGTACAAACTATATTAATATAATAGTGTTGGTTGTGCAAAACTGGGGAACGAATAATAAAGGGATTATCTATCTTTTTAACAATAACAATTTTGGAGTAGACAGTGGGGAAGATTTAATAAGCAGCGGATGCTGTTATCTCCCCACGTAGTTTCCGGCGATCCAGAAACTGTAGTTAAGAAGCAGTGCCTTAACTCGTCCGCCACCTTCTAGGTGGCGGACTGCAATCATTCCATTCAGCTACGATCAAGATGATTGACATTCCCTGCTAGCAGCTGATTATCCGCGAATGTGCCGGGGGCGGCATTGCACAAGCATTTCTTGTGAAATGCTTGTGTAATGCTAAATGCCAACAGTGTATGCTGTCGGCATTTAGCGATGCAGGGCGGACATGATTTGCTATAGCAAATCATGTCCACCCAGGGTTTAATAAATAGACCCCTATACCTTTAATATTTGAAAAATGTGCGTGATTTTTTTTACCAGTGTTGAGTGGCTCTTTCTAATACAGTCTTGTTTTTGGAGTATCTCAACTTCTTTCTAAGACTGTTATGCTTATATATGTTTGTATGTGTATGTATATGTGTGTATCTATCTATCTATCTATCTATCTATCTATCTATCTATCTCTCTCTCTCTCTCTCTCTCTCTCTCTCTCTCTCTCTCTCTCTATATATATATATATATTTATATATATATATATATATTTTTATATATATATATATATATATATATATATATACATATATACATTTCCAGAAAAGAGCACTCTCAAAGTGTTTATTAGATCAAATCAGATGTCAAAATTCCAATACAATCCAGTAGAAGAATCTGTAAAAATGGATTCTTCTACAGGATTGTATTGGGATTTAGTGGTGTTTTAATGTTGTTTTCAATAGGCACTGGGGAGAACAGCTCCCGGGTCGTTGCCTGATGAAGTCAGCCAGTGGGAGTGGCACTTTTGGATGCGGCTCGGCTCTGTATCACTTGAGATAGCTTAAAAGTCACGGTGGTGGTAAGTAAGTTGTTATGTAATTTTTGAATGTCTGACGAAGGGGGATAACACCCGAAAAGTTACAATAAATGTTACAATAAATCCTAGCGAGTGCATCGGTTGGCCAGTTGTGTATGTATGTATAAATATATATATATATATATATATATATATATATATATATATATATATATATATATATATATATATATCCAAAGGAACAAAGATGGAGTCAGCACTGCTTTTTTAGTTAAACAAACATCTTTATTGTGAAATAGAGGAACAGCTCTTTAGTTGTTTAACTAAAGAAGTTATACTGACGTCATCTTTGTTCCTTTGGATATACATATTTGAGGAGTTACAGGACCCTCAGGCAGACGTGCACTTAACATATGGGCTTGAATTGCCTTTGTGCTGTACCTACTACTACCTTTATATATATACTCACTGGACTTCCAAATGTAAGCAGCAATTTATTGAGGAAAATGTGACTTTTCAGGAAACAAGTCTCTTCCTCAGTCCTTTGTCTGAGGAACGTACATGTTTCCCGGAACTTAAATTTTTCTCTAAATAAATTGCTGTTGCATTTTGAAGTCCAGTGAGTGTGGATTCTTTATTTTCACTTTTTAAATTAAATGCTTTTAACCTGATACCCTGGTAGTTGCTTAAGAAAAATGTGAGTGCAGACTTTCATAACCATTTTACATCACATAGGAACACAAGCTATCAACCTGGATTGATAGATGGATACTAAACAGCATGAACATATTTGGATATATGTTAATTTTTTTTTTATTTTATATGGCATTTCAGTCAATTGGAAGTGCAAAATGGAAAATACATTCAAACCATCATATTTGGGTACTTGTTAAGTTCTTCAAATGTGTGGTGTCAGCAATATTTTATATATATATATATATATTGAAGACAAAGTACATTCCTGAATCCCAACTTGATAGCCTTGGGTGCAGCAAAAAGCAAAACACAGTCCAAATAGAGAGTGCACTCCAAAGGTCTTAGCACAGATCTCACTTTAAAGTGAACGTTTTCGAGCCGAAATGGCTCGTCCTTAGACAGACAGAAAATGTACAGTTACACCTACCACGACCAAAGCTTTAAACACTGCAAACCAGGACGTCATGCTCTGCACAGTCGACCAGCCCCCAAATTGGCGTCATCATCCGTGTAAACGTTAGTCCAAACGGACCACCCACAAAATGAGCATAGCCATCTGGGCAGCTTAAAGAAAGGGTGCTCTGAACAACCCGTGGCCCGACATTTTTTGGAATGCCAGCACAGACCTGAAATATACTATTATTGATCACGTCCCCCCGATGAATAGGGGGGTGATCATAATAGACTTTTGCTCCAGAGAGAGGTCAGATAGAATTTTCAATTGGAAACCATCACGCCAAAGGGTGTTCACATTAAAGTGAGATATTTGTGTTAAGTCCTTTGGAGTGCACTCTCTATTTGGACTATATATATATATATATAAATGGAAGAATGAAAAAATACCCAGGCCTCTACACTCATGGTATAAATTCCCGGAAGGGAAAAAAAATGGTAGCACTGATACGCTGTGCCGCACCGGAAGTTCCTAGCGGCGAAACATGTGTTGCATGTTATAACATGACTCGGGGTGGACCACCCGAGTAAAAGGGGAGTCTGCTATGATACAAACCACCTAGAGAGAAGGCAAAGACAGCCCGCATTGCAGGTTGCATGGAGATGACATTTGCAGGATTAAGATAACGAAATAGCACGTTGGAACACAGACCATTGGGAAGTGGTAAGATCTGGAAGGGGACCTTTAGGCGAGAGTACTGCTCTTAGTAGGAGTTCCCCTGAATGACAATAATTGCCTACTAGACCTGTGCTAGATTTATTGCCTTCCCTTTATATGACGACATTGTGGGACTGTAATTCCGTTATACTTCGCTGCTATATATGACTGCTACTAACTTGCATGAACTGCTTACTACAGTCATTAACCTGCATATAACTGCTTATGACAAGAGCTATTTCTAATTGCTAAACCATTATGTGCACTAGAATTACCTGCTGAACATTGCTGGACTGTATTTATTTGACGTCTGTATTAGACATGCATGCTCTTTACTGGAACGAAGTATCTACGTTATAAGATCTATTAATTGATCTATGTCTGTTCTGAAGCAGAGCCTTATTGTTTAATGAATGTTGCTACTTGAAGCCAATGATTAATATGGTGCTTGTAGATCCTGCAGTGCCAGACGTGTCCCCCTGCTTAAGCCAGTACATGTCCGGGCCCATCTGAAGTATGATAGAGAGCATTTGGATGATCCAGAAGTGGATTGGGAGAATGTCATATGGTCAGATGAAACCAAAGAAGAACTGTTTGGTAGAAATACAACTCGTCGTGTTTGGAGGATAGAGAATGCTGAGTTGCAACCAAAGAACACCATACCTACTGTGAAGCAGGGGGTGGCAACATCATGCTTTGGGGCTGTTTCTCTGCAAAGGGAACAGGACGACTGATCCGTGTACATGAAAGAATGAATGGGGCCATGTATCGTGAGATTTTGAGTGCAAATCTCCTTCCATCAGCAAGGGCATTGAATATGAAACGTGACTGGGTCTTTCAGCATGACAATGATCCCAAACACACCGCCCGGGCAAAGAAGGAGTGGCTTCAAAAGAAGCATTTCAAGGTCCTGGAGTGGCCTAGCCAGTCTCTAGATCTCAACCCCATAGAAAACTTTTGGAGGGAATTGAAAGTCTGTGTTGCCCAGTGACAGCACCAAAACATCACTGCTCTAGAGGAGATCTGCATGCAGGAATGGGCCAACATACCAGCAACAGTGTGCGACAACCTTGTGAAGACTTACAGAAAACGTTTGACCTCTGTCATTGCCAACAAAGGATATATAACGAAGTATTGAGATGAACTTTTGATATTGACCAAATACTTAATTTCCACTATAATGTGCAAATAAATTCTTTCCAAATCAGACAATGTGATTGTCTAGATTTGTTTCCACATTTTGTCTCTCATAGTTGAGGTATACCTATGATGAAAATTACAGTCCTCTCTCATCTTCTTAAGTGGGAGAACTTGCACAATTGGTGGCTGACTAAATACTTTTTTGCCCCACTGTATATATATATGATTATGTCTTTAAGAATAAATAGAATATATTCTTCTATGTGAATAACATTGGAATGTGAAATAATATTTCATGTCGGGTTTAGCGCTCTTGAATATATGGGGTCAGGTTAGCGCAAGAGTATGGGTGTTTTTGCACTCCATTGAAGTCTATAGAAGAAGAAGTTAACGAGGTAGTGATATTTTTTTCACGCACGTCAGGCTTACGCTTATGCACAAACTTTTTACTTTCAACCATGTAATACGAGCACAACCCAATGCATGAAAAAAGCCTCCATCTAGCTAGATTAACGTTTAAACTGGAGCGCTATATTACGCCCCACTCGTAATTGATTATTAGTTTTAACCGTGTAATAACATGGAAAACCATTAGAAAACTATGGATGGATTTAAATTACCTTGAATTCAAAAATTGTAATCTAATCAAAGAACTATTGTAATGGAATACTGCTTGAAATAGACACACTTTGTGGGAAACTGTCAAAGTGTCATGTATTAACTAATTCAAATACCATGGTTCTTGAAAAAAAACAAATCTATTTGTCTGGGCATTAGCCCCTTGGTTTGTTACTTGTTTGTTACTAGTTCATTTTATGACTTTTCTTTTAGGATTATTATCCAGACACTAAGGGACCGATTACAAATTGAGTGCAAAATATTGCTTAAAGCGATATTCATGCTCAACTTAGTAATACCAGCACATGAAAGGCATACAGCGATAAGCAACAATTTTAAATACAGTATATATGTATATAAACATTTATGTTTATATGTTAATATGTGTACATACACATATTAACACATGAATATATATATATATATATATATATATATATATATATATATATATATAAACACAAGGATTTCCAGGACTCCAGGAGGTTAAAGATAGTTCTTTATTATATTAGACAAAATGTAAAAACATAGAAGAGAGCGGTAGCCCTAATAAAAACAAAGTGGTCAGAAGGGGAACCAAGACCCCCTAAAGCTATTTGCCCGTCATATGACAGCGCAGAAGAACGCCACGGTTTGTTTGGCTGGAGCATCCTACTCTGAACTTTGTGTGTGTATAAAAAAAAAAACCAGCCACTTGTATTGGCTGGTTATTTATTGCACACCCACAAATGGTGAAGATAGAGCCCTAAGATAGATAGATAGATAGATAGATAGATAGATAGATAGATAGATAGATAGATAGACATAGATAGTGAGAGAAAAAGAGAGAAAGATGTATATACAACCACAACTCCGAAAAAGTTGTTACAGTATGGAAAATGCAACAAAAAAAAAAAAAAAGAGTCATTTGAAAATTCAATTCACCCTGTACTATATTGAAAACACATTATTTACACATTATGTGAAGTTTTACTTTGTGATTTTAATGTATTTTTGGAAATATACACTAATTTAAAATCTGATGACTGCAACACACTCCAAAAACATTGGGACAGTCGACTGTTTACCATCAGAATAAGGCTATTTTATGGACTACTTAAGCTTACACTTTATATGATATATAGGGAGACTTGATGGGCCTGTGGTTCTGTCAAAATCTATGTTTCAAACTAATAGCAATGGGTCAGATATGCCTATCTTAAATGCAATCAGGGAAGAGATCAAATATGTGAGAGCCCATGAGTCTGAGGCAGAAAGCATTCACACTACTATATTGCATTTAGTACGTATCACTTCAAGCTGAAAAAGGCACTCCACATAGATGGACACACTCTAAAAAAGAATGAAATATCAGAGTTCCGGAATACTGAAGGGTTTAAAAGCAGAAAAAAAGTCTTAGGAACATCTTTAAAAATGTACTGAAACAGATAATGAGAATTCTGATAGTCTCTTACAAAAGTTATCAACCTACTTACCAGGAAATGGAAGGCAGGAAGTACCCTTGAAACGCGTTGAACATGGTGTTCATTACATTGTGGACACAAACTGATCATTAAGAGAGGTTTAGGTGAGAGTTTATTGCTAAAACATTTTTTTTTCAATATTTTTATAGTTTGTCATATTAGTTTAAAATGACATTCTGATAAAATTAATGTTGATCTAGATTAGTGTATCCCCCATGAGTTTTTTTAACAAGTTAAAGGGACAGTAAATGTACATTATTTTTTCATAATCGTTTTCTCTGTCTTTGTGCTCCCACAGTGTTTTTATTTTTATTTTTCTTGCTTTGTTTTTTTGCTTATTTGCCCCATTGCTCAGCTACCCATCTAGGGCTGGGCAGCAATGTTATCTACCCCATAAAAAAAACTCCCATACCTCTCCTCTGTCTGTCAGGAAACTGTGAATGTTTGTGCTATAGAAAGGCAGATAATGCAGAGGCAAGGGAGCACACTCTGCTTAATGTTAAATGAATATGATACCCAAATGTTGGAGCACTTGAAAGGGATGCAGCATAGTTGCTAGAAGCTGTCTAGAAAATATCACCTGAACTTTTCTATGTAAAAAAGTAAGATATTTTATCTCAAAATTTTCTTAGTAGCCACATCCCATTATAAATTTAAGCAGCCAATCAGGATGTTAGTCAGAGGACTTGCAAAGGAGCATGCATCTGGCATTTACAAGCACAGTCATCTTATTTCTCTTCTCAGTTTAAGGCAGTTTACCATGAAATTTTGTGAGATTTAAGTTAAATCTCATGCCGCTGACAGTAGCTGAGTAGCTGAGAGCACTTTATCTGGTGTGCTAAGGAAATTTTAAGATTACAAAACTTGTTTTTTTTTAAAAAAACAGTAGTTTGGTGGGCAGACAGGTGATGAAGATAAGTAGGTTTTTGGCCATTTTACTAGGAATTTTAGGCTACATTAACTTGGCTGTTATTTAACATGGTGACCCCAAAGTCTGTTGCTACATGACCAATACAAATTCATGTACCTATGTATCCTATTTTTTTCCCATACTTATGAAAATATATATGTGTTTATTTATCTACATAACTATACATTGTAATCAATATGTTTATATACTTATGCTGTGTTTATATACATGCATCCAACATACAACAAATAGAGACAGAAACTGTGTTATAGAAATAAATGGACAATGTTTTGCACAACTTTTTTTTTATATATAAGTCGTTACTAACTGCTATTTTTTTTATAGGCTCCATTGTGGCAGCTATGTCACAATCCCCTGTTTTTGGTAGCAGTGAGGTATTTGTGTGCTGCTAAATAATAAAAGCTAAACATACAGCTATATTACGAGTCTTGCGTTAGCCTTAAAAAGCAGTGTTGAGAGGTCCCAACGCTGCTTTTTAACGCCAGCTGGTATTACGTGTCTGGCAGGTACAGGTGTACCGCTCACTTTTTTTCCTCAACTCGAGCTTACCGCAAATCCCCTTATGTCAATTGTGTATCCTATCTTTTTAATGGGATTTGCCTAACGCCGGTATTACGAGTCTTGGAAGAAGTGAGCTGTAGAGCCTTTACTGTCAATACTCCTACCGCATTTAAAAGTCAGTAGTTAAGAGTTTTATGGGCTAACGCCTCAACACATTACACTCTTAACTAAAGTGCTACAAAGTACACTAACACCCATAAACTACATATTAACCCCTAAACTGAGGCCCTCCCCGCACATCGCAAAAACTTAAATAAAGTTTTTAACCCCTAATCTGCCGACCGGACATCACCGCCACTGTAATAAATATATTAACCCCTAAACTGCCGCACTCCCACCTCGCAAACACTAGTTAAATTTTATTAACCCCTAATCTGCCATCCCTAACATCACCGACACCTATCTACATCTATTAACCCCTAATCTGCTGCCCCAACGTCGCCGCTACTATATTAAATTTATTAACCCCTAAACCTAAGTCTAACCCTAAGTCTAACCCCCCTAACTTAAATATAATTTAAATAAAACGAAATAAAATTACTACAATTAAATAAATTAATCCTATTGAAAACTAAATACTTACTTATAAAATAAACCCTAAGATAGCTACAATATAACTAATAGTTACATTTGTAGCTATTTTAGGATTTATATTTATTTTACAGGCAACTTTGTATTTATTTTAAATAGGTAGAATAGTTATTAAATAGTTATTAACTATTTAATAACTACCTAGTTAAAATAAATACAAATATACCTGTAAAATAAAACCTAACCTAAATTACAATTACACCTAACACTACACTATCATTAAATTAATTACCTAAACTACCTACAATTAATTACAATTAAATTAAATAAACTAAAGTACAAAAAAAACCAAACACTAAATTACAGAAAATAAAAAAATAATTACAATTGTTTTAAACTAATTACACCTAATCTTATCCCCCAAATAAAATAAAAAAGCCCCCCAAAATAATAAAATTCCCTACCCTATACTAAATTACAAATAGCCCTTAAAAGGGCCTTTTGCGGGGCATTGCCCTAAAGTAATCAGCTCTTTTACCTGTAAAAAAAATACAATATCCCCCCCAACATTAAAACCCATCACCCACACACCCAACCCTACTCTAAAACCCACCCCCCCCCCCCTTAAAAAAACCTAACACTACCCCCTTGAAGATCACCCTACCTTGAGACGTCTTCACCCAGCTGGGCACAGATGGACCTCCAGAGGGGCAGAAGTCTTCATCCGATCCGAGCAGAAGAGGTCCATCCAGACGGCATCTTCTATCTTCATCCATCCGGAGCAGAGCGGGTCCATCTTCAATCCAGCCGATGCGGAGCATCCTCTTCAAACGAAGTCCAAGTGAAGAATGAAGGTTCCTTTAAATGACGTCATCCAAGATGGCATCCCTTGAAATCCGATTGGCTGATAGGATTCTATCAGCCAATCGGAATTAAGGTAGGAAAAATCCTATTGCTGATCCAATCAGCCAATAGGATTGAGCTCGCATTCTATTGGCTGATTGGAACAGCCAATAGAATGCAAGCTCAATCCTATTGGTCCGCTTCACTCTGGATGGATGAAGATAGAAGATGCCGTCTGGATGAAGACTTCTGCTGCTTGGAGGACCTCTTCTGCCCGGATTGGATGAAGACTTCTGCCCCTCTGGTGGTTGACTTGTGCCCGGCTGGGTGAAGACGTCTCAAGGTAGGGTGATTTTAAAGGGGGTAGTGTTAGGTTTTTGTTAAGGGGGGTTGGGTGAGTTTTAGAGTAGGCTTGGGTATGTGGGTGATAGGTTTTAATGTTAGGGGGTATTGTATTTTTTTTACAGGTAAAAGAGCTGATTACTTTGGGGCAATGCCCCGCAAAAGGCCATTTTAAGGGCTATTTGTAATTTAGCATAGGGTAGGGAATTATTATTTTGGGGGGCTTTTTTATTTTATTAGGGGGATTAGATTAGATGTAATTAGTTTTAAAAAATTGTAATTATTTTTTATTTTCTGTAATTTAGTGTTTGTTGTTTTTCGTACTTTAGTTTATTTAATTGTAGTTAATTGTAGTTAGTTTATGTAATTAATTTAATGATAGTGTAGTGTTATGTGTAATTGTAATTTAGGTTAGGATTTATTTTACAGGTAAATTTGTACTTATTTTAACTAGGTAGCTATTAAATAGTTAATAACTATTTAATAACTATTGTACCTAGTTAAAATAAATACAAAGTTGCCTGTAAAATAAATATAAATCCTAAGCTAACTACAATGTAACTATTAGTTATATTGTAGCTAGCTTAGGGTTTATTTTATAGGTAAGTATTTAGTTTTAAATAGGAATAATTTATTTAATTGTAGTTATTTTATTTCGATTTATTTAAATTATATGTAAGTTAGGGGGGTTTTAGGGTTAGGGTTAGACTTAGGTTTAGGGGTTAATAACTTTATTATAGTGTCGGCGACGTTGGCGGCGGCAGATTAGGGGTTAATAAGTGTAGTTAGGTTTCTGCGACATTGGGGATCAGATTAGGGGTTAATAAATATAATATAGGGTTTGGCAATGTTAGGAGCAGCAGATTAGGGGTTCAAAGGGATAATGTAGGTGGCGGCGGTGTCCGGAGCTGCAGATTAGGGGTTAATAAAAATAATGTAGGTATTGGCGATGTCGGGGACGGCAGATTAGGGGTTAATAAGTGTAAGATTAGGGGTGTTTAGACTCGGGGTTCATGTTAGGGTGTTAGGTATAGACATAAAATTCTTTTCAAATAATAAAGAAAAGTCCGGAGCCGCAGCAGTAAACTTTGGAATGTTTATTTAACAAATAAAACAGGTCTGGTAACAGATAAACACTGACATGCCCTTCAGTTATGATAAGCTTACGCGTTTCGGCATTATCGCCGTATTCATAGCTCTCAAGGTTCCTTACAACTGTTAGGCTTAATAAAGGAATTAAAACCACCGGATTGGCTGATGGGCATTAATTGTTTAACTCATTCATGTCCTGTAAGTTTCAGGATTCCCTATTAACATAAACTGTTACCATTGTAAATTACCTGTGGGTCAAATAAAGAACTTAACTACTTTAAAGGAAAAGAATGGGGTTCAAACCCCCTAGTGTTAAACGTATATATATATACTAAACATTACCAAGCTAATGCTAGCTATTTCTCTAATCACATCAAAAAATTATTAAACATACTTTAAACCTTAATGTTCACTGACTGCTTGCTTCTTATTCTAAATAGAATGTATAATATATTAAAATTCTATTTGAAAATATGCATATGTTCTTCTTGAAAATATGTTCTATTTAAAGACGTACCATGCAAACCATATTCCCAGATACCCCCGTATTCCTATGCTGAAGCATGTAAGACACTATATTGTTGGTTTTTGAAATTTATGAGAAAATATTATATTCATATTTCTCAATTTTCCCAAATACTTATTGAGCTAAAAGAAAAACAATTAGGTACTTGTTATCTAAACTTAATTTGCTCTAATAGTGCATAATAAAACATTATCAATAGGGGGCGGAGCCGGCACTGGATAGTGATGGCCGCACATTAGGTGAGCTCCGGTGCTTCAGCCCGAGAAAGTACAATGCAAACCCTTAAAACCTGGCTCTCTCGCCTAATAAACACAGTTTTATTACGCCACAACTAAGCTAGAACAAAGACTGACTACTGAAAGACCGCTTCTGTGAGTTACGTGATTTGGCAGACACCTCCTAATAATCACAGGCCTTGTGTCACTAACCGGAACGGTAAACTGCATGAAGGTATTCTACACTGTATGGGCTTATACCGCTTGAGCCGCAAGCAAGAAAGAGGACTCACACTGAGTAAGCGATGCTGTCGTGAGTGGTAGTCGGCCTGTTACTGCACACGAGGGAATCCTGATCGCCGATGCCGAGCGCCATCTTGGTGAGTCATACGCACTTAGTATTACAATGAGGCCTGCCCAGCCCGCGCTGAACATAAAGTAAAACAGATATAAAGACATAAGGTCAGACTAAATAGCTCACCTTGCAGCGTGATTTACAAAGGGGTTTTTGCAGACAAGGGCATCGTGGATGCATACCAATAAAAAGACAGACTTTGGTAATAATCTGAATAGAGACACAAAATACCCAGCGCATGTTTGGCACAAACAGAGCTTACAGGAGATTTTCTCTCATACTCAGTATATCCAGAAATGAAGGGGTATATGTTCAACTATTTAGGCTTATCGATGGGCCCCTCTAACAAAAACCTAGAACAAATGTTAAGTTAATCTATGCCCTTCCGGTAGGGATTGCACTGAAGCTGAAAATGTTTAAATAAGAAAATTGCAAGAATCTACATGAGAATACAGATCTAATTCTTCCATAACTGCATTTGACATGCAGCATTATTAACACTGAGGCTAGAATCTATTATGCATTAACACAGGGGGAATCTCTGTCTATATCCCAGCTGATAATATAGGCAATCACAATCTCAACAAGATATTTGCTCCTATTGCTGTGACTGGTTGAAAATCTATATGTCTTGCTGCTGCCAAATGTACTGAGGCATAATTTACAGAATTAACACACATTTAGAGCAAACCTCAAAAGCCACAGTGACACCTGCAATCAAAATGTCGCCAAAGAAAGATCCACAAAAAGTTAAACAAAACAAAAATGGGAACAGAAGCAATCCTTCAATGGATAAATACCTTAAAGCAGCAGCTTTACCCACACCACTAGATGACCCCATTACACCGCAGAAATCTCAATTCCTACATTCATCTAGCTCCTCTGACTCTGCTTCAGATGGGGAAGACAACATGGTTTCTATTCCACAATCAGTGATATCTTCTATACCATCAAAGCAAGATTTTTCTTCACTCATTACTCAAGTAAAACAGTGTATTAAAGATGAAATATCAGAGTTGAAAAGAGATATCACAGAAATAGGGAATCGAGTTAATGTTTTGGAAGAACATGTTCAAGAACATGATTTATGCATTTCAAAAGTGAATGATCATCTGGACCTTCAAGACCAAACTGTCCGTCAGTTAGAAGATAAAATAGAGGACTTAGAGAATAGGTCCAGAAGGCAAAACATCAGGATACGTGGTATCCCGGAAACAGTCGACTCTTCAACTCTACAAGAATACCTACAATCCTTATTCTCTCAGCTCAGAGATCCTACAGATAATTCTGAAGTAGGAATAGACAGAGCCCATCGTGCCTTAAGATCCAGACCCCCTGAAGCGGCACCTCCCAGAGATGTGATCATAAAAATAACAAATTATCAAATGAAGGAGCGCCTCATGACAGCAGCTAGAGATAAGAGACCTATACAAAAAGATGGAGCTACTTTGCAATCCTTTGCTGACATATCAGCTAGAACTCTGGCCAGGAGAAAAGAACTCTCAATCCTCACAAAACATCTTCAAGCCAGAAATATACCCTATAGATGGGGTCACCCTTTCCAACTCACAGTCATCTGGAAAAATAGGAGAGCAATTTGCTCATCTACCACAGAAATCGAAGACTTCTGCAGGAAGCTGGAAATCCCTTCACCAGATGTGGACACTGTTAATGGACAGGACTCCACTGCCACTTCTCACTCACAAACAACCCCGCTACCGCAACGTAAGGAGTGGCAGATGGTTCGCAGTGGACGAACAAAGAACTCTTCTTCCTCAGACTTCAAAGCCTGAACTGGTGGACAGTATCCTTTTATAATAAAAAAAAAAAAAAAAAAAAAAAAAAAAGAAGATTCTCTGGGTGTTTTAGGTTACCAGAGTGAGAAAAGCCTCACGCATATTAATAAAAGAGACCTCAGGATGGCTTCAAAGGTCTTACTATGAACACTAGTTATTCGTATCTTAAGATCTCATGCCAACTGAAAAATTGACAGGTTAGATAGAATGTTATATGCATAGCTGTACTTCGAGGGCTGAATGTTTTCCTCCCAGGAATTCATTGCTATTTCCCTCTATTGTTTATATAGAGTTAAAAATGTTTATGTTTTTCATGTTTTAATGTTCTATTGTTTTGTTATAGTTTTTTTTGTTAGACTATTTATAGGTTTCATACTGCAGAGACGAAACACCATTTCCGGGATCAACATGTTATATGAGAACAGAGTAGGAGCTAATAAGGTAACACCATGACAGATAAAAATATTCATTTTGTCACACAAAACGTAAAGGGTTTCAATGTCCCTAATAAAAGATCGCTAGCTATGAGAGACATAGCACAAAAGGGAGGGGAGATCATAGGTTTGCAGGAAACACATTTCAAAAGAGGCTCCATCCCCAAATATTTCTATAATAATTTCTCTCAACACTTCCATAGCTCTCACCCTAAGAAAAAGATAAATGGGGTCAGCATCCTCATACGTAGCTCCATACCCTTCCAATTAATTGATCAGAAAAAAGACACAGATGGCAGGTTCCTAGCAGTGTGTGGTGTCCTTTATAACAAAGTAGTCACGCTCGTTAATATTTACGCTCCCAATCAAAAACAAGCAGCCTTTTATAAATCAATAATACCTCTAATACAAGGCATACAAAAGGGACAACTGATAGTTATGGGTGATTTTAATCTGCCTTTAAATCCTAAATTAGACAACTCCAACCCAAATATACACATCGCACATAACAAACTTAAAGCCATGTGGAATCTTGTTAAGACACTTGGATTACATGACCCTTGGAGAGTAGCCAACCCGGTACGGAGAGATTACACCTTTTTTTCCAGTCCAAATAAATCCCATTCAAGGATTGACTATATTTTTCTCGATCATATTACCCTATCCCACGCAATTACAACGAATATTACACACACTGCATGGTCAGACCACTCTATGGTCAGATGCTCTATCAATTGGCCATCAGCCCCAATCAGAGAATTCAGTTGGAAATTAGACGAATCATTGCTTCTAGATCCAGAGACAGATAAGACTCTGGAAACTGAATTACAAGAATTTTTTCATAGAAATGTCCAAGAAGATATGCCACCAGCAACAGTGTGGGAAACACATAAAAGTTACATAAGAGGCTTACTGATCCAAATTAGAGCCAAAAAAATAAAAAAACAGAGGGAGGAATATCAACACATTGCCAAGGAAATCTCACAACTAGATTACTTACACAAACTCCATCCACAAAATGATTCTATTTTCCAACAATTAAAATTTTACAGATCAAAATTAACTTCCCACCTACATATCAAAGCCCAAGGAATAGCTTTCAAACTTAAACAGAAATTTTATAGTGAGGCTGGGAAACCTGGCAAACAGTTGGCTAGACTACTTAAATCCAAACAAGCAAAAACTTATATTCATACAATTAATAACTCTAGAGGGGAGAAAGTAGAAGATACCAAGCAGATAGCAGACACATTTAAACAATATTACCACACACTATATAACCTCTTCCCTAACAGGTCCCAAATAGATCACAAAAATAAATGTAATGAATATTTAAAGAAAGTTAAGGTCCCAACCATTTCAGAAAAGGACAGTGAACTGTTACAGGCACCAATAAGCCTTAAGGAAATCAGCGATGCAATAAAGTCATTAAAACCTGAAAAAGCACCTGGCCCAGACGGGTTCTCGGGTTCTTACTATAAACTATATTCACATATATTGACACCCCACCTACTAAATACATTTCAACAAATAGACAAAGGAGACGACCTACCGGAAACAATGTTACAAGCAGTTATCACAGTCCTTCCCAAACCAGGGAAAAAACCCAACACCCCAGCTAACTTTCGACCCATTTCTTTACTGAACCTTGATCTAAAAATTTTTGCCAAGGTCCTGGCCTCTAGGCTAAACATTCTTCTCCCATCATTAATCTCTCCAGACCAAGTGGGTTTTGTGCCGCGGAGAGAGGCCCGGGACAATACTGTGAAACTTTTAAACATCATAGAATTTATCAATAAGAACAAAACACCTTCAGTGCTATTATCAACGGATGCTGAGAAAGCGTTCGATAGATTAGATTGGACCTTTCTGGAATCAGTACTCACCAAATTTAACATACCAAAGGCATTTATAAACAAAATTATGGCCCTATATTCCTTCCCCACAGCCCAAATTAGAATAAATGGTACTCTTTCTGAACAATTTGAAATCCGAAATGGTACCCGACAGGGCTGCCCACTGTCCCCTTTACTATTTATTTTATCACTAGAAATTTTTGCATGTAAAATTAGACAAAACGAAAACATTGGAGGTATAATTGTTAAAAACAGAGAATATAAGCTATCCATGTTTGCAGATGACGTTCTGATGTCTCTGTCAAATCCCTTGAGGTCTCTCCCCGCGGTGCAGAAGGAATTGAAAGGGTATGGAGAAGTATCAAATTTTTCAGTAAATACTAATAAATCGGAACTTTTGCCACTACATATTCCCCAAAATACTATCACTACTATACAAAATAAATGTGATTTCGCGATTCAGACGAAAGCCATAAAATATTTGGGTATACATTTAACAAGCAGTCTGGACTCAATTCGCACTATTAACTACACTAGGCTATTACAAACAATCTCTACTCAGGCCTCATCCTGGATGTCTAAAAATATATCTTGGATAGGGAGAATGAATACGGTTAAGATGGTACTCCTGCCAAAAGTCTTGTATATATTACAAACCTTACCCTTACCACATACTCTCATATACATACGAAAAATACAGAAAATAATGAATAGCTTTATATGGAAAGGGAAACCGCCAAGAGTATCCAAAACCTCACTGTATGCTAATAAAGACTCGGGGGGGCTGGGAGTCCCTAACATATTATTATATAAACAAGCTATTTCCCTACAAAGAATTTTAGAATGGAGTAGAAATAATGGTTGTGACTCTAAACACTGGATACAATTAGAACATGACATCCCAGGGGTACCCCAACTAGGAGGTACGTGCTGGTTACCTACAGCTTTAGCTAAATCTCAGAACACTTTCACAGCCACTGTAATGTCGACTATATCGGATTGGAAATACATCCGAGATAGATATAAGGGAATATCCAGTGCCCATTCACCTTTGACACCAATTATAGCTAACCCAGAGTTTCTAGAAGGCCAGAATCATAATACAGAGGGTTACAATAGTCTAAAGGGTCACATTCCAGTCACAATATTACTCAGAAAGGAGAAATTGTTGCCTATTGATGACCTACAGGAAATGGGTGGTCGGTTTTTCAGTCAGTGGATGAGGTACCATCAGACACGCCACTACATCATGACACACAGGAACAGAACAATGTTGACAAGGCCCTTAACAATATTTGAACAGATGTGCCTATCTAGCTTTACACCAAAAGGGATTATCTCCTCTATGTATAAACTGTTGCTCTCAGCCACAAAACCCAACCCTCATAATTATGTGAAAAGTTGGGAGAGAGATCTACTGGGACCCCAAGACCCTAAGATATGGGAAAATATATTTAGGACCATAGCTCACTCAGCACACACTACTGCAGCTTTAGAAACAAATTACAAAGTATTGTTCCGTTGGTATCTAACACCAAATAGAATGAAACATCTCTTTCCCCTAGCCAATGAAAAATGTTGGAGATGTAAAGAAGAAGTAGGCACTATGGGCCACATCTGGTGGTCATGTCCTACAATAAACACATATTGGGGAAAGATAATAGATGAAATAAATCTGGCTTTAGCCTGTGATGTTGCCCTTTCACCCCAAAACTGTCTATTCAATATGTTAAGTAATATTAAATGTAAAATAAGAAGGAACCTTGGTCATATTATGCTTAATTCAGCTAAGCAGCTCCTAGCAGCTGCGTGGCGAACTGACAAGATCCCTACAATAGATGAGTGGAGGGAAAGGGTGAAAGGAGCCCTGTTGCTAGAAAGATATTATTATTTTAAAACAAACCAGTTGGCAACATACAACGACATGTGGTTTTACTGGGAGTCTTATTTCGGAGCTATTAAACAACTTTAAACACATATAGATAACAAGTTCTTTAGCTACCTGACTAGCCAATCCCGAATACTAGCTAGATGAGAACAAGACAAGGCGCTCTCTGCAGGAAGTAGTTGTTTCGAGTTTTTTTTGTTTTGTTATATTGATGTTATTGTACTCACATGTTAATACTAACGCTAACGCTGTGATCATGACTAAATCAAACTCCAGAATCCTATCAAAGTAGTAATTCTAATTGTGTAAGAGGACCTAGACCACAACAGCTGTAATATTAGAATGAACTAATGACTTTGAGTTTGTTTCTTCTCTCATTGATATGTCAAGAAATATGTAATCACAGCGCTGATGTTGCACTTTTTGATTTTGTATTGGTTTTATCCATAAAAATTTCAATAAAAAACTAATAAAGAAAAAAAAAAAAAAAACATTATCAATAATATATTAAAGGGGCCCTACAAGATTATTTCATAAAGGATGTACTATCCTCTACAAATATATATCATAAAGGATGTGCTATCCTGGTCTGTTGCATGCTTACAGCCAGTGGTTTATGAGGTCATAGGCTGAGTTTAGCCCTGTAGGATGTCTTGTTTTTAATTGGAAAATCCAAAAAATCTCTCTTCGTGCAAGTGCTGTCTTCCTATCCCCCCCTCTTCGACCAGCCTTAACACTCTCTATTATGGTCCACCCAAAGCTTGAATTATTTTTATTATGGGCCAATTTGAAGTGTTGGACGAGTGGGGTTGTTAGGGTACCAGCCTTGATATCGGAGAGATGTTCTCTAATACGTGCTCTGGTCTCCCTTGTGGTCATCCCTATGTACTGCAAACTACAGGTCACACAGCTTGCCAGGTAGACTGTGAATGTATTTCTGCAATTCATGCATTCTCTGTGGTCGTAGTGTTTCTGTGTAGCACTACTTGTGAAACCTTCACCTATCTGTAGATGTTCACATGCATGGCATGTGATGTTGCTACATCTGTAGACTCCTTTAAATCTGAGCCAAGAGCTTGTCTCCTCTCTTGATGCCTCTTTAAGTTGTGTGGGGGCCAATATGTTTCCTACAGAGACCCCTCTTCTGAAGGAGCATCTGCATCCTTTGTCCACAAATGCTGATAAAGTTTCATCAGCCGCTAACATTTTAAAGTGTTTTCTCACTATTTGGCAAATCTCATTATACTGTGTGCTGTAATCAGTAACAAAGTATATGTCCCCACTTTTTTTAGTCCTTTGTTCTCTTTTTTCCAATAGTGTCTCTCTGCTGGAAGCCAAAACTTCTTTTCTGACTCTATTAATGACTTGTGGTTTATAACCTCTCTTCAAAAGTCGTTCAGACAATTGTTCTGCATGTTTTTCATACTGGTCATTATTACTACAATTTCGTTTTAATCTGGTGAACTGGCCTTTGGCCACAGATCTGAACACTTGTTTGGGATGACTGCTCCTGGCATGGAGGAGCGTATTGCCCGAAATAGGCTTCCTGTACACTTCGGTTTCAACACCGACATTGGGGATCCCAATCAAGGTGAGATCTAGGAAATTGATCCTTGTCCTATTGAGTTCAAAAGTGAACTCTAGACAAATGTCATTGTTGTTGAGCCTTTCCACAAAAGCCTTTGCACCTTGTTCAGTGCCCCGCCACACCAGGAGCAGATCATCTATGTACCGTTTGAAGAACTGTACATTGTCCCTGTGTCGGTTCTCATCTCCATAGATGCGGGACAGCTCCCACCAACCCATAAAAAGGTTGGCGAAAGAGGGCGCGAATTTCGCGCCCATTGCTGTCCCGCACCTCTGGAGATAAAACACCCCCTCAAAGGAAAAATAGTTGTGTGTTAATAAGTATCGCACGACCCTTAATACATACTGTATTAGGTCTTCTGAAAAGCATGTATCTCTTCGCAGGAAAAATTCTATAGCCATTAAGCCCTTGTCGTGCTGAATAGACGTGTATAATGCTTTCACATCTATAGTCAGCCACATATCTTCATCTTCCCAATTCAAAGTTTTCATCAATTTTATAACATGGGTGGTATCCTGTAGAAAGCTTGAGAGGTTACCTACCAACGGTTGTAATACACTGTCCACCCATTGTGAGAGTCTTTCAAGGAGTGATCCTATCCCACTAACGATGGGCTTACCTGTGACTCCCTCCAGGGATTTATGAACCTTGGGTAGGTGGTTAAAAATAGGTAAGATAGGGTTATCCACCAGGAGAAAGTCACAGGTGGGCCCATCCAGGATACCCAATTCGCTGCCATCATCAATGATCTGTGTGAGTTCTCTTTTGAACCTACTCGTAGGGTCACATCCTAAAACCATATAATGGCGTGTGTCTTGAAGCTGTCTTATCGCTTCTGTCACAAATTGTTCTCTTGACATTACCACAACTGTTTTGGATGTCAATATTTGAAATTATCTGTTCTCTTTTTTCACTCTGGGATATACAGTATAACTGACTCCTATTATACACTTAAAGAGTCGGATGAATTGTGACAATTAAAGGGTCGGATGAATTGTGATAATTGAACCCTCTATCTTAAGGAATAACATCAGTCTTCAAACTAATACCGATATTGAAAGACTTTTTAATTAAATTACCGTTGCCGTAAATAGAGGAACTGTTGTTGTTGTGCTACATATATCACTGGGATTTTCTACCTTATTGCCTGGACTGCATGATTTATCATACGTTATTGTCATTTTCAATGCACAAACTATTGCTTTTGTTACCTACAGTTTTTGGGACTCTCTACCATAGTATATGGACTGTATGAATTGACATATGTTACGATCAGCAATTATTATTAGTGCATTTGTTTATCTTTTCTCTCCTTTTTACATTTATTATCATCATTATTATTATTATTTTTTAGTAGACTGCAGGCTCATGAAGGGAGATTAGGTGGCAATTATTGTTATAATCAAAAACCATATTGTATACCATGGGTGTTGTGGTGGGAATTGCTGAATAACACTAGAGTATACCGAGTAATACTACAGTATACCTATTTAAACCAACTGGGAATTGGTAAATAATACGACAACATATTGGATGTTTAATAACAAGTGAAATAGTCACAGTTCTCATCCATATTATGAATTTTATGATCCATGCATACACTATGCAAAACATATTAATTTAAGCCTCATCAGCCATAATCAAAACAGAGGTACTTGATATGTTGCACTGTTTTAATGTTAATGGTCAATCATTACATGAACAGCCGTATAGATCGCAATAGTCTCTGAAAAAGTCCATTACTGATCTACTGTTTTGAGATAGGTCCATCAATTGGAAGCAGAATAGAATATTGCCTTTCTCTCTATGGGATTATAGTACTCCCTAAGTCTCATTTGAAAAGATTTATTTAAATATAGGACTAATTATGGAGGTTGCAGTTACAAGTGAAGGTAGGGAGTTTTTCTCTTTAAAAACTTTTCAGGAAAGAGATGACAATACCCTTGAGTTAGAAGAGGTGTTTTGTACAGACAGGTCTAAATTTACACTGACAAAACTATTTGAAGAGATGGAGTTTTTACTTCTCAAAGAGAGTAAACTAAGATGGGATATAATGACCCTTAACAAATACTATGAGTTAAAAATTATACCAAGGGGTTTGAGGGTTAATAAATTTCCCACCTTCCAAACGGAGGATCGGGAGTTTATTAACGAATGGAATATAATTCTATCAGAATGCTCACTACGCTTGATGCTGCATTTGGTCAATTACAAAACTAAGTCCCTTAATATGATAAATCAACAAATTGAGACTTTACAAATAGAGCTAAATCTAAGGAGAAGCGCAATTGAATATCCAAAATTTGATGGAATATTACAAAAAACACTTTTGGAGACCAAAGTATTACTCATAAATAGTAAACACAACAAATACCTAAGGGATCAATCTGATTATGACAACAATAGAGTATTTGTATGGAACAGGAAGGATAGATCAGAGGGACGTAGGGCGTACAACAGATCACGAGGTAGAGGAAGGGGCAGAGGTCCTTCCAATAACAGGGGAAATAGAGGCATAGATAGTTCAAATCAAAATGAGGAAGATCATGGGAGCAATAGGGGAAAGAGAGTCCAGTTTTCGGAAAGCGAAGCTGAGTCCTACGACGATAGCTCAGCATCAGGAGGTGAGGATAATGAGATTGGAAATCAAGATACACCTTCTGTGGTTGCCCAACCAGTGGTAAGACCAAAAGATCCCAATCCAATCATACCTTCAATTTTAAAGAAACATCAGGGAGGATCTAAGTACACTCCAGATGAGGATACACCCACTATGGGAGCAGGGAGAATAGACCAGAGTGACAGGCAGGATCTAGAACAGGTTTTTCGCCTTCCCCCCAAGAAACCGGAGGGAGGGGGGAGAGGCAGAGGAAACCAAGGTGGACAAGTGAAACAAAACCGCAGGTCAACCAGACGAGGCAGACTAGGGAGCAAGTACCAGTGAGCAATGATATGAGTGTGATCAATTTATCCAACTACACATTATCAGACGTGGAAAAAAGGGTTCTAGGTCTAGGCCTAGGATTTGTGCCGTCACAAAAATTCAATTTATTCAACACACTTGTTGATGTAAATAAATTAATCAGAGGCTTGACCGTAAAAAAGTATTTCCACAATACTGAGGATAGTGAAGTAAATGTGAGACTCACTGGGAATTTGGCTAATCCAAGCACTAGAAACGAATTCACCTTTAATGAAAATTGTGATCTAATAACTATGGAGTCACTCCTATCCGAAGGAGCAATTGACGACCACAGGGAGGTATACCAATTACCCAAATTCAAGGAAGCCTCCAAATTTTACCCCATTCACAATAGGGGTAATATACTAGAGGTTTTCCAGAAAAGAATAGAAAAGGACCTGACATTGCTACACCAAGCTCCCCTTGGCAAACAACATAACCTGAGTTTCAAGGAAAGAGAAGCCCTAAGAAGTTTACAGACCAATGAGGGTCTGGTTATTAGGGGTGCAGACAAGGGGGGCTCAGTTGTGGTAATGTCAAGAGAACAATTTGTGACAGAAGCGATAAGACAGCTTCAAGACACACGCCATTATATGGTTTTAAGATGTGACCCTACGAGTAGGTTCAAAAGAGAACTCACACAGATCATTGATGATGGCAGCGAATTGGGTATCCTGGATGGGCCCACCTGTGACTTTCTCCTGGTGGATAACCCTATCTTACCTATTTTTAACCACCTACCGAAGGTTCATAAATCCCTGGAGGGAGTCACAGGTAGGCCCATCGTTAGTGGGATAGGATCACTCCTTGAAAGACTCTCACAATGGGTGGACAGTGTATTACAACCGTTGGTAGGTAACCTCCCAAGCTTTCTACAGGATACCACCCATGTTATAAAATTGATGAAAACTTTGAATTGGGAAGATGAAGATATGTGGCTGACTATAGCTGTGAAAGCATTTTACACGTCTATTCAGCACGACAAGGGCTTAATGGCTATAGAATTTTTCCTGCGAAAAGATACACGCTTTTCAGAAGACCTAATACAGTATGTATTAAGGGTCGTGCGATACTTATTAACACACAACTATTTTTCCTTTGAGGGGGTGTTTTATCTCCAGAGGTGCGGGACAGCAATGGGCGCGAAATTCGCGCCCTCTTTCGCCAACCTTTTTATGGGTTGGTGGGAGCTGTCCCGCATCTATGGAGATGAGAACCGACACAGGGACAATGTACAGTTCTTCAAACGGTACATAGATGATCTGCTCCTGGTGTGGCGGGGCACTGAACAAGGTGCAAAGCCTTTTGTGGAAAGGCTCAACAACAATGACACTGGTCTAGAGTTCACTTTTGAACTCAATAGGACAAGGATCAATTTCCTAGATCTCACCTTGATTGGGATCCCCAATGTCGGTGTTGAAACCGAAGTGTGCAGGAAGCCTATTTCGGGCAATACGCTCCTCCATGCCAGGAGCAGTCATCCCAAACAAGTGTTCAGATCTGTGGCCAAAGGCCAGTTCACCAGATTAAAACGAAACTGTAGTAATAATGACCAGTATGAAAAACATGCAGAACAATTGTCTGAACGACTTTTGAAGAGAGGTTATAAACCACAAGTCATTAATAGAGTCAGAAAAGAAGTTTTGGCTTCCAGCAGAGAGACACTATTGGAAAAAAGAGAACAAAGGACTAAAAAAAGTGGGGACATATACTTTGTTACTGATTACAGCACACAGTATAATGAGATTTGCCAAATAGTGAGAAAACACTTTAAAATGTTAGCGGCTGATGAAACTTTATCAGCATTTGTGGACAAAGGATGCAGATGCTCCTTCAGAAGAGGGGTCTCTGTAGGAAACATATTGGCCCCCACACAACTTAAAGAGGCACCAAGAGAGGAGACAAGCTCTTGGCTCAGATTTAAAGGAGTCTACAGATGTAGCAACATCACATGCAAAGCATGTGAACATCTACAGATAGGTGAAGGTTTCACAAGTAGTGCTACACAGAAACACTACGACCACAGAGAATGCATGAATTGCAGAAATACATTCACAGTCTACCTGGCAAGCTGTGTGACCTGTAGTTTGCAGTACATAGGGATGACCACAAGGGAGACCAGAGCACGTATTAGAGAACATCTCTCCGATATCAAGGCTGGTACCCTAACAACCCCACTCGTCCAACACTTCAAATTGGTCCATAATAAAAATAATTCAAGCTTTGGGTGGACCATAATAGAGAGTGTTAAGGCTGGTCAAAGAGGGGGGGATAGGAAGACAGCACTTGCACGAAGAGAGATTTTTTGGATTTTCCAATTAAAAACAAGACATCCTACAGGGCTAAACTCAGCCTATGACCTCATAAACCACTGGCTGTAAGCATGCAACAGGCCAGGATAGCACATCCTTTATGATATATATTTGTAGAGGATAGTACATCCTTTATGAAATAATCTTGTAGGGCCCCTTTAATATATTATTGATAATGTTTTATTATGCACTATTAGAGCAAATTAAGTTTAGATAACAAGTACCTAATTGTTTTTCTTTTAGCTCAATAAGTATTTGGGAAACTTGAGAAATATGAATATAATATTTTCTCATAAATTTCAAAAACCAACAATATAGTGTCTTACATGCTTCAGCATAGGAATACGGGGGTATCTGGGAATATGGTTTGCATGGTACGTCTTTAAATAGCCAAGAAAAACCAATTTGGCTGACAAGATCACCTATTCATACAGTCCCCAAAATTATGTATACTATGTTGGGAAAAGGTGCTGGTACTTAGGGAGTGTAATGGCACATGTGATAAAACACGTATGTAATACACAACAAAGTTGTTGTCAATTAATTCCTTGATACAGTTCAGCCTGTGTGTTTAGAGCAATATAGTTGTTGAATAGTGAGTTGATGCATACACCGCTTCATACGGTACAATCCGTGTAAGACACTGGGTAACAGAGCTTAATATTGTGTAGTGAATTACTTAGCCAATTATACAGCAATATATAGCAATCACCGCCCTGCCACAGTGTTATCCGTGTACTCACAGTCAATTTTGAGGGAGACTGGCGACTCCGGTGATCCTGGGCTGTCTCGCGGTTCCTTCCTCTGGGTTTACTTGCGGATATGCCTAACACCGCTCGCCAAACAAACTCCTCTCCAACAGGTAGATCCAAACACACACAGGCCTTGGCGTGACTCACTGCTGACGTTAACAATCCTGATTGGTTAACCGTTGCACACCTTCCTTCCTCCCATTGGACAATAAGTACCAGCACTCACTCCTTTAATCCAATCCTCGGTGAAACGGCAAAATGAATCCAAAGATGATAGAACAGGTCCGGGGTCAGATTTAAAAAAATCAAAAACTTTATTGTAACGATTTAAAATCCAAACATGGGGACAGAACACAGAAAGTCCAAAACACCTAGAACTGTGGCTTACGCGTTTCGGCCGTAGCCTTACTCATAGCCAATATCACATTGCTAATCAATTCAGTTTAAAAAAGGCCCCCCTGGGCTGTGATTGGTTCAAAAACAATAGGCGTGTTTGAACTTTGATTAGTTTCCTGTGAAACTTAACAAGTGTCAACTACAAGTCAAACCAGCATAATAAAGCAATGATTATAAGGCATTTCACAGACAAATATATATAAAAGAATAGAACTGCAAACACTGTATATCGGCTTTCTCTAATGTAAAACCTAACCTTTAGAGTTATCCTAATGTATCATATTGCAGTGTTTATAAATTGAAACTGACCTGTTACTAATAAAAGTTATACCAGTCTCAAATATGTAATACTCTATGTATATATAAATGACTATCCTAAAGCTGTAAGTGAAAAAATGTCAATAAGTGTACAGCAAACCCAATCTATAAATCTATGGATTAAATGTTGTTAGGTGTATCAAAATACATATGTCAATGAGTATAACTTAATGCCTAAGGAACAAATAAATAAATAAATAAATCAGAATGAAATTTTAATTTAATTTTAATATACTCCTTTGAATCCAAAAGAGCTAAGGGATATCTGTCTGAATTATTCCCAATAATTAATTAGATCATATTGGGAATTTAAGCCTTTGGGGTATCTGGTTTCCAGCTGGAAAATCCAGAACATTTCTCGTTTTTCTAACAGTTTTTCTTTGTCACCCCCCCTCTGGGGGGTAATCACTTGTTCAATGGCCTTCCATCTTAGTGAAGCAATACTATTGCAATGTTTTGTGACAAAGTGCTGCACAATTGGAGTGGTTGCTTTACCCACTTTGATGGTACTAAAATGTTCCCGCATACGGGATCTTACGTCTCTAGTCGTAAGTCCTATATATTGGACCTGACATTGTGTACACTCCAACATATAAATGACATTGCTAGATGAACAGTTAAGACATCTTTCAATGTCATATGTTTTGCCTGTGACTGTAGAGGAAAAGGTAGTTGTTATATCCATATAATTACATGGTTTACACCTGGTGTGTCCACATCTAAACATGCCCCTATGTTGTAGCCATGAACTAGTTGGTTGTTTAGTAGGTTTTAGTTTGGAAGGGGAAAGTATGTTGCCAAGTGTACAGGCCCTTCTGTATGAGCATCTCAGACCATTATCAACAGTGTCAATTAATTTATCATCCGCCCTTAACATGCCATAATGTTTCCGAACTATACCACAAATTTGTTGGTATTGAGCACTAAATGTGGTAACAAATGTGACTCCCTTATATTCGGATGAGGCGATATCACCACTTTTAGGGGTGAGCAAAGATCTTCTATCTATGTGTTTAACCTCATTTATAGCCTTGGTTATGTCTGAATTTTTGTAGCCCCTCTCTTTGAGGCGACTCACTAGATCTTCCGACTGTTTTTCATATGTTTGTGGATCAGAACAGTTTCGTTTAAGTCTAATCAGCTGTCCCTTTGCTATCGCATAAGGGACATGCTTAGGATGGCAGCTCCGGCCATGTAACAAAGTATTGCCCGAGATCGGTTTCCTGTAACTACTAGTTACAATCCTGCCATCAGACATGCCCCTCATCGTGATATCAAGGAAGTTTATTTCATAGGGTTCTATCTCAAAAGTGAACCCAAGATTGAGGTCATTATCATTGATCCAAGTCATAAACTCAGTGATGCTGCACCTGTCCCCCTTCCAAATAAATAGAAGGTCATCAATGAAACGCTTATAAAAAGCAATTTCATTGATGTATGGGTTGATTTGTGTATAGACGTGGGACAGCTCCCACCAACCTAAGTATAGGTTGGCGTATGAAGGTGCAAATTTGGCACCCATAGCTGTCCCACGTCTCTGCAAGAAAAACTCACCCTCAAATTCGAAATAATTGTGGGTCAACAAAAATAGAGTGACCCTCAATATAAAATCCTGATATGGTATGGAAAAATTGGTTTGTTCTGCCAAAAAATATCTCAAAGCTTGTATCCCCTTATCATGTGGGATCATGGAATATAACGATGTTACATCCACTGTGACCCACATGCTGTCAGTACTCCATTTCTCAGACTCAAGTAATTGTAACACATGTGTGGTGTCTTTCAAATGACTGGGTAACTGGGTCACCAATGGCTGTAATATCGCATCCAACCATTGGGATACATTTTCCGTGTATGACCCAATCCCGCTGACAATGGGTCTACCTTTCACACCCTCCAAAGATTTATGAACCTTCGGAAGGTGATGAAAGATAGGAGTGACAGGGTGGTCGACCAAAAGATAGTCATAGGTGTTTCTGTCTAGGAAGCCACTCTCCAGGCCATCATCCAAAAGATCTTTGAGTTCCTTTTGGAAAAACCATATGGGGTTGTGGTCAAGTTTTATATAACTCTCTGTGTCTAACAGTTGCCTGTTGGCTTCCAGTATATAATCAGACCTATTCATGACAACCACCGAGCCACCTTTGTCAGCTCCTTTCACCACCAACGCTTTGTTGTTCTGAATAGATTTTAGGGCTGTTTTCTCCTGTTTAGTCAAATTGTTAGTAGTACATATATGCGTATTTTTCAAGCTAACAAGATCCTGCTCTACCCTTTTATAAAAGGTTTCTAAGACATTGCCACGTGAATGAATTGGATAAAATTTAGACTTGTTTCTAAATCTGACTTGTTTATCCACTATTTGACTGGGGGACAGAGAGCCCTCATTCAAAAGACTATTGAGATTGATAACATCACATTGTTCTGAGAAAGATAGGGGCTGACTCTGATCATCCACTCTCCCATCTAATGATGGAGTCTTTAAATAGAACATATTTTCAAGAAGAACATATGCATATTTTCAAATAGAAT
The DNA here is from genome assembly GCF_027579735.1 of Bombina bombina. Taxonomy (NCBI): domain Eukaryota; kingdom Metazoa; phylum Chordata; class Amphibia; order Anura; family Bombinatoridae; genus Bombina; species Bombina bombina. Next base: position 720,086,268 of record NC_069504.1, read on the forward strand.
TTTAATATATTATACATTCTATTTAGAATAAGAAGCAAGCAGTCAGTGAACATTAAGGTTTAAAGTATGTTTAATAATTTTTGATGTGATTAGAGAAATAGCTAGCATTAGCTTGGTAATGTTTAGTATATATATATATACGTTTAACACTAGGGGGTTTGAACCCCATTCTTTTCCTTTATAGTAGTTAAGTTCTTTATTTGACCCACAGGTAATTTACAATGGTAACAGTTTATGTTAATAGGGAATCCTGAAACTTACAGGACATGAATGAGTTAAACAATTAATGCCCATCAGCCAATCCGGTGGTTTTAATTCCTTTATTAAGCCTAACAGTTGTAAGGAACCTTGAGAGCTATGAATACGGCGATAATGCCGAAATGCGTAAGCTTATCATAACTGAAGGGCATGTCAGTGTTTATCTGTTACCAGACCTGTTTTATTTGTTAAATAAACATTCCAAAGTTTACTGCTGCGGCTCCGGACTTTTCTTTATTATTTGCTATTGAGCCGTTCTCTGGACTTGCAGCTTCAATCCCAGACCCTGTGGATTTATCTGCCCAGGATTATACGAGGTGACCGGGAGGAGGTCAGTGATACTGATACCGAAATCCAAGGACCGGGAATCCCCTTACCCCCCTTACGTAAGTCGGCACCTGGTTTGTGACGTCATATCTGAGTGCCGCTAGGAGTGTGGAACAGGCGGCGTGCGGGGAAGCGGGCTTGTCAAGCGAGGAGGCTCCAAGCTAGAGCGCAGGGACCCACGGCCACTGGGGCAATCCAGTAACACACAGGGCACTAGTATCCAGCATGTTCACCGCGCCAGGTTCGTAAGCCTTGAAGATCGGGGGTAAGTACTGTCACAGAATTACATAATCCACACAAGCTACCACTGTTTAAGACTCTTGTTTCCCTGGAGGGGGGACTTATTGAATAAAATTCTTTTCCCCATAGGAATCAATGGGCCGCGTTAGGAGCTGAACGCTGCTTTTTTGCAGGTGTTAGGTTTTTTTTCAGCCGGCTCAGCCCCATTGTTTCCTATGGGGAAATCGTGCACGAGCACCTTTTACCAGCTTACCGCTACCGTAAGCAACGCTGGTATTGAGGTGAGATGTGGAGCTAAATATTGCTCTACGCTCACCTTTTTGCGGCTAACGCCGGGTTTATAAAAAACCTGTAATACCAGCGTTGTCATAAGGGATCGTTAAAAAAAAAGGCTCGCTAGCAACACACCCCTGTTACCGCAAAACTTGTAATCTAGGCGATAGTGAACTACTGACTCACAATAAGCTCTGGTACTTGCAAATTATTTAATTATTTATATTTGATGATCCTTTGATCACATACAGCTAGATTATGAGTTTTCAGCGCTATAGGGAAATTAACCTCCACCTCCCTATAGCGCTGCTATTACAGGTTCACAAAAAGCAGGCTTGTACGGACGATATGGTGCCGTTGAGCTCCATACCGCACCCAAATACAAGCGCTGCTTTTATGTGCTCGTGCATGATTTTCCCATAGACATCAATGGGGAGAGTCGGCAAAAAAGAAGCCTAACACCTGCGATCGCGGAAACAAAAGCTCCGTAACGTAGCCCCATTGATGTCTATGGGGAAAGAAAAAAGTTATGTTTAAACCTAACACCCTAACATAAAAACCACGTCTAAACATTCCTAATCTGCCTCCTCCGACATCGCCGCCATCTACATAATGTTATTAACCCCTAATCTGCCGTCCTTAATATCGCTGCCACCTAAATAAAACTATTAACCCCTAATCTGATGCTCCCGATATCTCTGCTACCTACATACAGTTATTAACCCCTAATCTGCCACCCCCAATGTCACCGGCACTATACTAAAGTTATTAACCCCTAAACCTCTGGCCTCCAACATCACTAACACTAAATAATTATATTAACCCCTAAACCTAACCCTAACGTAACCCTAAGCCTAAATCTAACCCTAACACCCCCTAACTTAAATATAATTAAAATAAATCTAAATAAACCTTACAATTATTACGTAAATAATTCCTATTTAAAACTAAATACATACTTACCTGTAAAGAAAACCTAAGCTAGCTACAATATAACTAATAGTTATATTGTAGCTATTTTACGGCTAGATTACAAGTTGTGCGTTAAGGTAAAAAAGCAGCATTAACAGGTCCTAACGCTGCTTTTTTACGCCTGCTGCTATTACGAGTCTTGCAGGTATAGATGTACCGCACACTTAGTTGGCCTTACCGCAAACTGACACGTAAACTTTGTAAACCCTTTTTTCGATGGGACTTCCATAGCGCCGGTATTACGAGTCTGTCCTGGGAGGCCAAAAAGTGAATGGTACAGCCTCTACTGACAAGATCCATAACACATTCTAAAGTCAGTAGTTATGAGTTTTACACTACAACGCTGTAGCATAAAACTCATAACTAAAGTTCTAAAAAGTACACTAACACCCATAAACTACCTATTAACCCCTAAACCAAGGCCCTCCCGCATCGCAAACACTATAATAAAAATTTTAACCCCTGATCTGCCGCTCCAGACATAGCCGCCACTATAATAAATATATTAACCCCTAAAGCGCCGCACTCCCGAATCACAAACACTAGTTAAATAATATTAACCCCTAATCTGCCACCCATAACATCGCCGCTACCTACATTATACTTATTAACCCCTAATCTGCTGCCCCTAACATCGCCGCAACCTACATTATATTTATTAACCCCTAATCTGCTGCCCCCAACATCGTCACCACCTGCCTACATGTATTAACCCCTAATCTGCCGTCCCCAATGTCGCTGCCACTATTCTAAATTTATTAACCCTTTAAACCTAAGTCTAACCCTAACACCCCCTAACTTAAATAATAATTTAAATAAATCAAATTAAAATTACTATCATTAACTAAATAATTCCTATTTAAAACTAAATACTTGCCTATAAAATAAACCCTAAGCTAGCTACAATATAACTAATAGTTACATTGTATCTAGCTTAGGGTTTATTTTTATTTTACAGGCAAGTCTGTATTTATTTTAACTACGTAGAATAGTTATTAAATAGTTATTAACTATTTAATAACTACCTAGCTAAAATAAATACAAAGTTACCTGTAAACTAAAACCTAACCTAAGTTACACTAACACCTAACACTACAATACAATTAAATCAATTACCTACATTAAATACAATTAAATAAATTAAATTAGCAAAATCACAAAAAAACCACTAAATTACAGAAAATAAAAAACAATTTACAAGATATTTAAACTAATTACACCTAATCTAATAGCCCTATCAAAAATAAAAAAGCCCCCCAAAATAAAAAAAAACCCTAGCCTAAACTAAACTATCAATAGCCCTCAAAAGGGCCTTTAGCGGGGCATTGCCCCAAAGAAATCAGCTCTTTTTACCTGTAAAAAAAAAATACCTACCGCATTTAAAAGTCAGTAGTTAAGAGTTTTATGGGCTAATGCCGCAACACATTACACTCTTAACTAAAGTGCTACAAAGTACACTAACACCCATAAACTACCTATTAACCCCTAAACCGCCGCACTCCCGCCTCGCAAATACTAGTTACATTTTATTAACCCCTAATCTGCCGTCCCTAACAACACCGACACCTATCTACATTTATTAACCCCTAATCTGCTGCCCAACGTCGCCGCTACTATATTAAATTTATTAACCCCTAAACCTAAGTCTAACCCTAAGTCTAACCCCCCTAACTTAAATATAATTTAAATAAAACGAAATAAAATTACTACAATTAAATAAATTAATCCTATTTAAAACTAAATACTTACTTATAAAATAAACCCTAAGATAGCTACAATATAACTAGTAGTTACATTTGTAGCTATCTTAGGATTTATATTTATTTTACAGGCAACTTTGTATTTATTTTAAATAGGTAGAATAGTTATTAAATAGTTATTAACTATTTAATAACTACCTAGTTAAAATAAATACAAATATACCTGTTAAATAAAACCTAACCTAAATTACAATTACACCTAACACTACACTATCATTAAATTAATGACCTAAACTACCTACAATTAATTACAATTAAATTAAATAAACTAAAGAACAAAAAACAAACACTAAATTACAGAAAATAAAAAAATAATTACAATTGTTTTAAACTAATTACACCTAATCTAATCCCCCAAATAAAATAAAAAAGCCCCCCAAAATAATAAAATTCCCTACCCTATACTAAATTACAAATAGCCCTTAAAAGGGCCTTTTGCGGGGCATTGCCCTAAAGTAATCAGCTCTTTTACCTGTAAAAAAAATACAATACCCCCCAACATTAAAACCCATCACCCACACACCCAACCCTACTCTAAAACCCACCAAACCCCCCCTTAAAAAAACCTAACACTACCCCCTTGAAGATCACCCTACCTTGAGACGTCTTCACCCAGCCGGGCACAGATGGACCTCCAGAGGGGCAAAAGTCTTCATCCGATCCGGGCAGAAGAGGTCCATCCAGACGGCATCTTCTATCTTCATCCATCCGAAGCAGAGTGGGTCCATCTTCAATCCAGCCGATGCGGAGCATCCTCTTCAAACGAAGTCCAAGTGAAGAATGAAGGTTCCTTTAAATGACTTCATCCAAGATGGCGTCCCTTGAATTCCGATTGGCTGATAGGATTCTATCAGCCAATCGGAATTAAGGTAGGAAAAATCCTATTGCTGATCCAATCAGCCAAGATCCGTAACACATTCTAAAGTCAGTAGTTATGAGTTTTACACTACAACGCTGTAGCATAAAACTCATAACTAAAGTGCTAAAAAGTACACTAACACCCATAAACTACCTATTAACCCCTAAACCAAGGCCCTCCCGCATTGCAAACACTATAATAAAAATTTTAACCCCTGATCTGCTGCTCCAGACATCGCCGCCACTATAATAAATATATTAACCCCTAAAGCGCCGCACTCCCGCCTCACAAACACTAGTTAAATAATATTAACCCCTAATCTGCCACCCATAACATCGCCGCTACCTACATTATACTTATTAACCCCTAATCTGCTGCCCGTAACATCGCCGCAACCTACATTATATTTATTAACCCCTAATCTGCCGTCCCCAACATCGCTGCCACTATTCTAAATTTATTAACCCTTTAAACCTAAGTCTAACCCTAACACCCCCTAACGTAAATAATAATTTAAATAAATCTAAATAAAATTACTATCATTAACTAAATAATTCCTATTTAAAACTAAATACTTGCCTATAAAATAAACCCTAAGCTAGCTACAATATAACTAATAGTTACATTTTATCTAGCTTAGGGTTTATTTTTATTTTACAGGCAAGTTTGTATTTATTTTAACTAGGTAGAATAGTTATTAAATATTTATTAACTATTTAATAACTACCTAGCTAAAATAAATACAAAGTTACCTGTAAACTAAAACCTAACCTAAGTTACACTAACACCTAACACTACAATACAATTAAATCAATTACCTAAATTAAATACAATTAAATAAATTAAATTAAATTAGCAAAATCACAAAAAAACCACTAAATTACAGAAAATAAAAAACAATTTACAAGATATTTAAACTAATTACACCTAATCTAATAGCCCTATCAAAAATAAAAAAGCCCCCCCCAAAATAAAAAAACCCTATCCTAAACTAAACTATCAATAGCCCTTAAAAGGGCCTTTAGCGGGGCATTGCCCCAAAGAAATCAGCTCTTTTACCTGTAAAAAAAAAATACAAACAACCCTCCCAACAGTAAAACCCACCACCCACACAACCAACCCCCCATATAAAAGCCTAACTAAGAAAACCTAAGGGCTTATAGCTCCATTGCAGGCCCAAAGCCCTAACCTAAAAAATAAACCCACCCAATACACCCTTAAAAAAAATCCTAACACTAACCCCCGAAGATTCACTTACCGGGAGAAGCCTTCATCCAAGCCGCAAAATGTCCTCAACGAAGCCGGCAGAAGTGGTCCACCAGATGGGCAGAAGTCTTCATCCAGACGGCATCTTATATCTTCATCCTTCCGGCTCGGAGCGGGTCCATCTTCAAAACATCCGACGCAGAGCGTCCTCTTTTTCCGACGGACTAACGACGAATGAAGGTACCTTTAAATGACGTCATCCAAGATGGCGTCACTTAGATTCCGATTGGCTGATAGAATTCTATCAGCCAATCGGAATTAAGGTAGAAAAAAATCCTATTGGCTGATTGGATCAGCCAATAGGATTGAGCTTGCATTCCATTGGCTGATTGGAACTGCCAATAGAATGCAAGCTCAATCCTATTGGCTGATTGGATCAGCCAATAGGATTGAAGTTCAATCCTATTGGCTGATCCAATCAGCCAATAGGATATTTTCTAACTTAATTCCGATTGGCTGATAAAATTCTATCAGCCAATTGGAATCTAAGGGACGCCATCTTGGATGACATCATTTAAAGGTACCTTCATTCGTCGTTAGTCCATCGGAAGAAGAGGATGCTCCGTGTCGGATGTCTTGAAGATGGACCCGCTCCACGCCGGAAGGATGAAGATAGAAGATGCCGTCTGGATGAAGACTTCTGCCCGTCTGGAGTACCACTTCTGCCGGCTTCGTTGAGGACATCTTGCTGCTTGGATGAAGACTTCTCCCGGTAAGTGAATCTTCGGGGGTTAGTGTTAGGATTTTTTTAAGGTAGTATTGGGTGGGTTTATTTTTTAGGCTAGGGCTTTGGGCCTGCAATAGAGCTAAATGCCCTTTTAAGGGCAATGCTTAGGGTTTTTTAGTTAGGCTTTATTTGGGGGTTTGGTTGTGTGGGTGGTGGGTTTTACTGTTGGGGGGGTTGTTTGTATTTTTTTTTTACAGGTATAAGAGCTGATTTCTTTGGGGCAATGCCCCGCAAAAGGAACTTTTAAGGGCTATTGATATTTTTGTTTAGGCTAGGGTTTTTTTTTATTTTGGGGGGCTTTTTTAATTTTGATAGGGCTATTAGATTAGGTGTAATTAGTTTAAATATCTTGTAATTTGTTTTTTATTTTCTGTAATTTAGTGTTCATTTTTTTGTGATTTTGCTAATTTAATTTAATTTATTTATTTGTATTTAATGTAGGTAATAAATTTAATTGTAGTGTAGTGTTATGTGTTAGTGTAAGATAGATTAGGTTTCATTTTACAGGTAACTTTGTATTTATTTTAGCTAGGTAGTTATTAAATAGTTAATAACTATTTAATAACTATTCTACCTAGTTAAAATAAATACAAACTTGCCTGTAAAATAAAAATAAACCCTAAGCTAGATACAATGTAACTATTAGTTATATTGTAGCTAGCTTAGGGTTTATTTTATAGGTAAGTATTAAGTTTTAAATAGGAATTATTTAGTTAAAGATAGTAATGTAATTTAGATTTATTTAAATTCTATTTAAGTTAGGGGGTGTTAGGGTTAGGGTTAGACTTAGATTTAGGGGTTAATACATTTAATATAGTGGCAGCAACGTTTGAGGCGGCAGATTAGGGGTTAATAAATGTAGATAGGTTGCGGTGACATTAGGGGTGGCAGATTAGGGGTTAATAAATATAATGTAGGTGTCGGCGATGTCCGGAGCGGCGGATTAGGGGTTAATAAGTATAATGTAGGTGTCAGCGATGTCGAGCGGCAGATTAGCGGTTAATAAATGTAAGATTAGGGGTGTTTAGACTCGTGTTCATGTTAGGGTGTTAGGTGTAAACATAAAATGTGTTTCCCCATAGGAATCAATGGGGCTACGTTACTGAGTTTTACGCTGCTTTTTGGCAGGTGTTAGACTTTTTCTCAGCCGGCTCTCCCCATTGATGTCTATGGGGAAATCGTGCACGAGCACATATGACCAGCTCACCACTGACTTAAGCAGCACTGGTATTGAAGTGCGGTATGGAGTTCAATTTTGCTCTACGCTCACTTCTTGCCTTTTAACGCCGGGTTTGTAAAAACCCTTAATACCAGCACTGCAGGTAAGTGAGCGGTGAGAAAAAACTGCTCATTAGCACCGCACAGTCATAATGAAAAACTCGTAATCTGGCCTTTAGGTTTTATTTTTATTTCACAGGTAACTTTGTATTTATTTTAACTATTTTAACTAGTTAGACTAGTTATTAAATAGTTATTAACTGTTTAATAACTTTCTAGTTAAAATAAATACAAAGTTACCGGTAACATAAAACCTAACCTAAAACATAAAAAAAAGAAATGATCAAAATAAAAATGAATTACTCCTAATCTAATAGCCTTATCAAAATAAAAAAGCCCACCCCCCCAAAAAAAAACCTAGGCTACACTAAACTGCCAATGTCTTTTGCGGGGCATTGCCCCAAAGAAATCAGCTCTTTTACCTGTAAAAGAAAATACAAACACCTTCCAACAGTAAAACCCACCACCCAACCAAGCAACCCCCCCAAATAAAATCCTATCTAAATAAACCTAAGCTAACCATTGTCCGGTATTTAGCTCTTTTACATTGCCCAAAGCCTAAGCTAAAAAAAAAAAACCCCACCCAAAAAACCCTTAAAAAACCTAACACTAACCCCCGACGATCCACTTATCGAAGTCCGGACATCCATCCTCATCCAGCCAGCGAAGTCCTCATCTAAGCGGAAAGAAGTCTTCATCCAGGAGGCCTCTTTGATCTTCATCCATCCAGCGAAGTCCTCATCCAAGCGAGAAGAAGTCTTCAGAAGGACGGCATCTTCTATCTTCATCCATCCGGCATGGAGCGGGTCCATCTTCAAGACATCCGGCGTGGAGCATCCTCTTCTTACAATCGTCGCTGGAAAATGAAGGTTCCCTTTAAGAGACGTCATCCAAGAAGGCGTCCCTTACATTCCTATTGGCTGAAAGATTTCTATCAGCCAATAGGAATTAAAGGGGAAAAAATTCTATTGGCTGTTGCAATCAGCCAATAGGATTGAGCTTTCATTTTTTTGGCTGATCCAATCAGTCAACAGGATTGAGCTGTCATTCTATTGGCTGTTCCAATCAGTAATTAATTTAAATTTTTTATAATTTCTTTTTTTATTTTTTGTAGTTTAGTGGGGGGGTTTTGTAAGTTAGAAATTTGTATTTTAATAATTTTATTTATTTTATTTTATTGTAATGTTAGTTTTTAGTGTAAAGCAGGTTAGGTTTTATTTTACAGGTAACTTTGTATTTATTTTAACTAGGTAGTTATTAAATAGTTAATAACTATTTACTAACTAGTCTACCTAGTTAAAATAAATACAAACTTAGCTGTGAAATAAAAATAAAACCTAAGATTGCTGCAATATAACTATTAGTTATATTATAGCTAGCTTAGGTTTTTTTACAGGTAAGTTTGTATTTAGTTTTAAATAGGAATTATATAGTTAATAATTTTAAGGTTTATTTAGCTTTATTTTAATTATATTTAAGTTATGGGGTGTTAGACTTAGGGTTAGGGTAACGTTAGGGTTAGGGTTAAGGTTAGGGGTTAATATATTTGTGTAGATTTAGTGATGTGGGAGGTCAGAGGATTAGGGGTTAATAATTTATTTTAGTATATTTCGTTGTGGGGGGCTTGCGGTTTAGTGGTTAATATGTTTATTATAGCGGCAGTGTGGGCGGACGGCAGATTAGGGGTTAATAATCTTTAAATAGTGTTTGCAATGCAGGAGGGCAGCGGTTTACGGGTTAATAGGTTTATTATAGTGGCAACGATGTCGGGGAGCGGCGGGAATAGGGGTTAATAATTTTATTTAGTGGCGGCAATGTCCGGAGCAGCAGATTAGGGGTTAATAATTTTATTTTAGTGTTTGTGATGCGGGAGGGCCTCGGTTTAGGGGTTAATTAGTAGTTTATGGGTGTTAGTGTACTTTTAAACACTTTAGTTATGAGTTTTATGCTACAGCTTTGTAACGTAAAACTCATAACTTCTGACTTTAGATGGCGGTACGGATCTTGTCAGTATAGGGTGTACCGGTCACTTTTTGGCCTCCCAGGCAAACTCGTAATACCGGCGCTATGGAAGTCCCATTGAAAACTTTTGTAAAGTGCGGTACTGACGTTGCGTGATGGCCAAAAAGGTGTGCGGTACACCTATACCAACAAGACTTGCAATAGCGGCATTAGGGAAAAAGCAGCGTTATGAAGCATAACAATGCTTTTTCACTCATAACGCAAAACTTGTAATCTAGCTGATAGACAGTTATCTGCCTTCAAACTTTATCTGCAATTTCCCATCATCATTAACCATATGTCTGCCTGATCCCATGCACTATAAACCTTACACCCCAAAGATACCGCTGCCAAAGGTGTTTCAGGTCCCTGTTTGTGAAGGAATGGAAAAAGCCAGGTGTAGGTTTCGCCACTTCCACAAGATTTAGGAAAATGTACCCTATTCCAGAACAGAATGTAAAAGTGTGGAAAACAATCCTTATATTTCATGGTGCTATTTCCACTCTCACCAAACTTACAACTAGTACTTCGTTTAGAGACCCAATGGACCACAAATTAGAGTCCTTCTTAAGGATACTCTTTCTTCAAAGTGGCCTTTTTAAAAAAAAAAAAAAAAAAACATCAAACTGGCCTTTTAATTAGACCAGCTGTTTCTCTCACCTGTATGGCTACAGCAGGAACAATATGGTTTGATTCCCTACCCAAAATCGTGACAGACAATTCCTCTACTGAGGATTTACAGAACTGTATTAAAGCTCTTAAAATGGCTCAAGCATTCATGTGTGATGTGGTAATGGACATTGTTAAAGATCAATGTCAAAAATATGTCTATAGCAGTGCTGGCAAGGAGATCCTTATTGGTAAATAAATTCATATTTGTTCAGGCAATACAAATGTCAACATGTTTTAGTGCTGCTCTTTCACAGGGGCGTAACTACAGGTGTCTCAGAGTTCTCAATTGAAAGTGGGATCAATCTTGGGGGCCCATCTGGGCCTTGCTATCAGTTGTGGGATCACTCCACCTGATTCCTATCTGACCCCTCTGAGTGCACCCTGACCCTTGCAAACCAGACTCAAAGTGTAGGGATTTACCTGTACAATAGGGTGGCAGAGTTTGCAAGATGGCAACAAACCATTTCTTATACAGAAAAAACTGACTATATTAGTACAGGAAGGCTGAGTTAATCTTTTCTGACAGACAACCCAAGGGGGAAACAGCTCCTCTTTCACCTACTGTATGTAGTTGCTGTAATGCTTGTGGGATATTCCCCTATCAGACTGAACTTGGCCAGTAGTCTTGTTATCCTGGCGTCGAGCCAATGATAGGGAATATCCCAGAGCAGAGAAAGTTCACAAGATGAGGTAAGCAGCACTCACCACAGGCAGGATAGTCCTCGGCGGCAACAGGCAGGAAATCAGAGAAAGGCAGTTCAGGGGGAAAACCACAAGGATGGTCAGGCAGCCAGGGTTTGGCAACAGTAAGGCAGTCCAGAGGTAAACCACTAGGATGGTCAGGTAGGCAGGGTTTGGCAACAGTAAGGCAATCCAGAGCAATAGGGGTTAATTAAGCAGAGTAGTCAGACAGGCAGGGTTCAGCAACAGTATATCAATCCAGCAGTTATGGGGTAAACAGGCAGAGTGGTCAGACAAGCAGAGTTCAGCAGCAATATATCAATTCAGCAGTTAAGGGGTAAACAGGCAGAGTGGTTAGACAAGCAGGGGTCAGCAACAATATGACAGTCCAGCATATAGCAACAATAACACCCAGGAGAACAGAAAGTAACACCTATACTTGGGCAGTGATAGCAATAGAGTAACTTACATAGGCGCAGGATTCACGCTACAGGAGATCCTGACCGGCTTTTAAATGGAGGGAGCATGCGGTGATGACATCACCACCGCACGCAGACAGGAGCCGACTCCCCCCTAGGCAACGAGCAGCAGGCACCACATCCCTAGCAACAGCTAGAGCGGCGCGACATAGCCCCCCTCTCAAGGGTTCCCTAACCAGAGTCGGCCTCAAAGGGTAAGCAGCATGGAATTTGAAGACCAAAGATGGAGCATAGACATCACAGGCAGGAACCCAGGAATGATCCACCACAGAGTGACGTTTCCAATGTATCAGGTACTGCACTTGTCTGTGCCTGTATCTGGAGTCCAGGATCTTATAAACAAAATGTAAAAGCTATAGGAGCGCTTAGAACCCCTATATCGGAGTCTTAGCTGAGTAGGGTCAGAGGGGATTTTGAATGGTTGGACAAACCAAATAGTTAAAAATGGTTTAAAATACGAATTTATTATACAATGCTAAGAAACAATATTATAAAAACATTATATAAATGGTATATATACAATTATACCATGACTAAACAATGATCTCTATCTGACAATATGATATAAGATGATCGCAATTGCATTTGATTCAAAACATATAGTTCAAAACATGTTATGACATATGATAAAAATTCAAATATGGATTACCAATAAGAAGTGGTAGACGTGATTTAGTGTTAATACGAAAAAATATACGAAAAAAATAGTAGTGAACCTTGAAAATGGTGAAGATAATGAAAAAATGAAAAATGTGTAAAAAATATAAAAAGTAAAAAACAGATGTACACCTTTAAAAACTTAGTGTCATTGATCCTTGCAAATAGATACAAATAGTGAAAAAAATCGTGAGAAGATGTGTAATAATAGTGAAAAAGTCTCTTATTCCTGAAATCCAATAGTCTTTAAGTGATAATTTATATCCAATATGTGTTGATGTAAATGTCCTTATAGGTGATGGTTAAATCCTAGTGTTTCTTAATCCAAATAACGAATACCGGAAGATGCACAATAGAGGAAACATATCCGGGTTAAAGAATACCGGAAGAGGCACAATTTTGGCGCCATAATTTTGGCGTTTTTTTGGGACCAAATAGCCTATTTAAGGCAAGATCTTTTAGAGCCATATCAGTCTTGAAAAAGATCCAGTAGGATCGAAACGCGTAGATTACAAACTGATATCGACTGCTCAGGTCCCAATTCGGTGAGTTCTATACTTATTCAGCCACATTTGAATTAGCATATTGCACTATGTATTTTTATTTTTCTATCTAGGATATAGAAGATACTGTGAATATTGTTATTTGGATTAAGAAACACTAGGATTTAACCATCACCTATAAGGACATTTACATCAACACATATTGGATATAAATTATCACTTAAAGACTATTGGATTTCAGGAATAAGAGACTTTTTCACAATTATTACACATCTTCTCATGATTTTTTTCACTATTTGAATCTATTTGCAAGGATTAATGACACTAAGGCCTAGATTTAGAGTTCGGCGGTAAAAGGGCTGTTAACGCTCCGCGGGTTTTTTTCTGGCCGCACCATAAATTTAACTCTGGTATCGAGAGTTCAAACAAATGCTGCGTTAGGCTCCAAAAAAGGAGCGTAGAGCATTTTTACCGCAAATGCAACTCTCGATACCAGAGTTGCTTACGGACGCGGCCGGCATCAAAAACGTGCTCGTGCACGATTCTCCCATAGGAAACAATGGGGCTGTTTGAGCTGAAAAAAAACCTAACACCTGCAAAAAAGCAGCGTTCAGCTCCTAACGCAGCCCCATTGTTTCCTATGGGGAAACACCTCCTAAGTCTGCACCTAACACCCTAACATGTACCCCGAGTCTAAACACCCCTAACCTTACACTTATTAACCCCTAATCTGCCGCCCCCGCTATCGCTGACCCCTGCATTACACTTTTAACCCCTAATCTGCCGCTCCGTAAACCGCCGCCACCTACGTTATCCCTATGTACCCCTAATCTGCTGCCCTAACATCGCCGACCCCTATGTTATATTTATTAACCCCTAATCTGCCCCCCACAACGTCGCCGACACCTACCTACACTTATTAACCCCTAATCTGCCGAGCGGACCTGAGCGCTACTATAATAAAGTTATTAACCCCTAATCCGCCTCACTAACCCTATCATAAATAGTATTAACCCCTAATCTGCCCTCCCTAACATCGCCGACACCTACCTTCAATTATTAACCCCTAATCTGCCGACCGGAGCTCACCGCTATTCTAATAAATGTATTAACCCCTAAAGCTAAGTCTAACCCTAACACTAACACCCCCCTAAGTTAAATATAATTTTTATCTAACGAAATAAATTAACTCTTATTAAATAAATAATTCCTATTTAAAGCTAAATACTTACCTGTAAAATAAATCCTAATATAGCTACAATATAAATTATAATTATATTATACCTATTTTAGGATTAATATTTATTTTACAGGCAACTTTGTAATTATTTTAACCAGGTACAATAGCTATTAAATAGTTAAGAACTATTTAATAGTTACCTAGTTAAAATAATTACAAATTTACCTGTAAAATAAATCCTAACCTAAGATATAATTAAACCTAACACTACCCTATCAATAAAATAATTAAATAAACTACCTACAATTACCTACAATTAACCTAACACTACACTATCAATAAATTAATTAAACACAATTGCTACAAATAAATAAAATTAAATAAACTATCTAAAGTACAAAAAATAAAAAAGAACTAAGTTACAGAAAATAATAAAATATTTACAAACATAAGAAAAATATTACAACAATTTTAAACTAATTACACCTACTCTAAGCCCCCTAATAAAATAACAAAGCCCCCCAAAATAAAAAATTCCCTACCCTATTCTAAAATACAAATATTACAAGCTCTTTTACCTTACCAGCCCTGAACAGGGCCCTTTGCGGGGCATGCCCCAAGAATTTCAGCTCTTTTGCCTGTAAAAAAAAACATACTATACCCCCCCCCCAACATTACAACCCACCACCCACATACCCCTAATCTAACCCAAACCCCCCTTAAATAAACCTAACACTACCCCCCTGATGATCTTCCTACCTTGTCTTCACCATGCCAGGTTCACCGATCCGTCCTGGCTCCAAGATCTTCATCCAACCCAAGCGGGGGCTAGACATCCACTGAAGAAGTCCAGAAGAGGGTCCAAAGTCTTCCTCCTATCCGGCAAGAAGAGGACATCCGGACCGGCAAACATCTTCTCCAAGCGGCATCTTCTATCTTCTTCCATCCGATGACGACCGGCTCCATCTTGAAGACCTCCAGCGCGGATCCATCCTCTTCTTCCGACGACTAGACGACGAATGACGGTTCCTTTAAGGGACGTCATCCAAGATGGCGTCCCTCGAATTCCGATTGGCTGATAGGATTCTATCAGCCAATCGGAATTAAGGTAGGAATTTTCTGATTGGCTGATGGAATCAGCCAATCAGAATATAGTTCAATCCGATTGGCTGATCCAATCAGCCAATCAGATTGAGCTCGCATTCTATTGGCTGATCGGAACAGCCAATAGAATGCGAGCTCAATCTGATTGGCTGATTGGATCAGCCAATCGGATTGAACTATATTCTGATTGGCTGATTCCATCAGCCAATCAGAAAATTCCTACCTTAATTCCGATTGGCTGATAGAATCCTATCAGCCAATCGGAATTCGAGGGACGCCATCTTGGATGACGTCCCTTAAAGGAACCGTCATTCGTCGTCTAGTCGTCGGAAGAAGAGGATGGATCCGCGCTGGAGGTCTTCAAGATGGAGCCGGTCGTCATCGGATGGAAGAAGATAGAAGATGCCGCTTGGAGAAGATGTTTGCCGGTCCGGATGTCCTCTTCTTGCCGGATAGGAGGAAGACTTTGGACCCTCTTCTGGACTTCTTCAGTGGATGTCTAGCCCCCGCTTGGGTTGGATGAAGATCTTGGAGCCAGGACGGATCGGTGAACCTGGCATGGTGAAGACAAGGTAGGAAGATCATCAGGGGGGTAGTGTTAGGTTTATTTAAGGGGGGTTTGGGTTAGATTAGGGGTATGTGGGTGGTGGGTTGTAATGTTGGGGGGGGGGTATAGTATGTTTTTTTTTACAGGCAAAAGAGCTGAAATTCTTGGGGCATGCCCCGCAAAGGGCCCTGTTCAGGGCTGGTAAGGTAAAAGAGCTTGTAATATTTGTATTTTAGAATAGGGTAGGGAATTTTTTATTTTGGGGGGCTTTGTTATTTTATTAGGGGGCTTAGAGTAGGTGTAATTAGTTTAAAATTGTTGTAATATTTTTCTTATGTTTGTAAATATTTTATTATTTTCTGTAACTTAGTTCTTTTTTATTTTTTGTACTTTAGATAGTTTATTTAATTTTATTTATTTGTAGCAATTGTGTTTAATTAATTTATTGATAGTGTAGTGTTAGGTTAATTGTAGGTAATTGTAGGTAGTTTATTTAATTATTTTATTGATAGGGTAGTGTTAGGTTTAATTATATCTTAGGTTAGGATTTATTTTACAGGTAAATTTGTAATTATTTTAACTAGGTAACTATTAAATAGTTCTTAACTATTTAATAGCTATTGTACCTGGTTAAAATAATTACAAAGTTGCCTGTAAAATAAATATTAATCCTAAAATAGGTATAATATAATTATAATTTATATTGTAGCTATATTAGGATGTATTTTACAGGTAAGTATTTAGCTTTAAATAGGAATTATTTATTTAATAAGAGTTAATTTATTTCGTTAGATAAAAATTATATTTAACTTAGGGGGGTGTTAGTGTTAGGGTTAGACTTAGCTTTAGGGGTTAATACATTTATTAGAATAGCGGTGAGCTCCGGTCGGCAGATTAGGGGTTAATAATTGAAGGTAGGTGTCGGCGATGTTAGGGAGGGCAGATTAGGGGTTAATACTATTTATGATAGGGTTAGTGAGGCGGATTAGGGGTTAATAACTTTATTATAGTAGCGCTCAGGTCCGCTCGGCAGATTAGGGGTTAATAAGTGTAGGTAGGTGTCGGCGACGTTGTGGGGGGCAGATTAGGGGTTAATAAATATAACATAGGGGTCGGCGATGTTAGGGGTAGCAGATTAGGGGTACATAGGGATAACGTAGGTGGCGGCGATTTGCGGTCGGAAGATTAGGGGTTAATTATTTTAAGTAGCTTGCGGCGACGTTGTGGGGGGCAAGTTAGGGGTTAATAGATATAATACAGGGGTCGGCGGTGTTAGGGGCAGCAGATTAGGGGTACATAAGTATAACGTAGGTGGCGGTCGGCAGATTAGGGGTTAAAAATTTTAATCGAGTGGCGGCGATGTGGGGGGACCTCGGTTTAGGGGTACATAGGTAGTTTATGGGTGTTAGTGTACTTTAGGGTACAGTAGTTAAGAGCTTTATAAACCGGCGTTAGCCAGAAAGCTCTTAACTCCTGCTATTTTCAGGCGGCTGGAATCTTGTCGTTAGAGCTCTAACGCTCACTGCAGAAACGACTCTAAATACCAGCGTTAGAAAGATCCCATTGAAAAGATAGGCTACG
Source organism: Bombina bombina (assembly GCF_027579735.1). Taxonomy (NCBI): domain Eukaryota; kingdom Metazoa; phylum Chordata; class Amphibia; order Anura; family Bombinatoridae; genus Bombina; species Bombina bombina. Next base: position 720,103,633 of record NC_069504.1, read on the forward strand.
CAAATGGCGTAGGGGGATCTGCGGTATGGAAAAGTCGCGGCTGAAAAGTGAGCGTTAGACCCTTTAATCACTGACTCCAAATACCAGCGGGCGCCCAAAACCAGCGTTAGGAGCCTCTAACGCTGGTTTTGACGGCTACCGCCGAACTCTAAATCTAGGCCTAAGTTTTTAAAGGTGTACACCTGTTTTTTACTTTTTATATTTTTTTACACATTTTTCATTTTTTCATTATCTTCACCATTTTAAAGGTTCACTACTATTTTTTTCGTATATTTTTTCGTATTAACACTAAATCACGTCTACCACTTCTTATTGGTAATCCATATTTGAATTTTTATCATATGTCATAACATGTTTTGAACTATATGTTTTGAATCAAATGCAATTGCGATCATCTGATATCATATTGTCAGATAGAGATCATTGTTTAGTCATGGTATAATTGTATATATACCATTTATATAATGTTTTTATAATATTGTTTCTTAGCATTGTATAATAAATACGTATTTTAAACCATTTTTAACTATTTGGTTTGTCCAACCATTCAAAATCCCCTCTGACCCTACTCAGCTAAGACTCCGATATAGGGGTTCTAAGCGCTCCTATAGCTTTTACATTTTGTTACTCTAAAGGTCTGGTCAAGAGATCTTGCATACAGGAGCTGGAGTAGTAGCACTCTTTGGCGCTGGGGAAACGTACACTATTCAGGATCTTATAAACCTCATATTCAGGGTCACCATGTACCAGGAGTGGAGGAGGAGGAGCTCGGAGCCGGGTATATCCATTCTTGATGTAAGGTTTGAGTAGTGAGATGTGGAAGACTGGGTGTATGTGCAGGGTTTTGGGCAAGGCCACTTTGTAGGCAATAGGAGACAGTCTTTTCAGGACTTTGTAAGGACCGATAAACCTAGGCCCCAATTTGTGACAGGGTTGACGTAGACGAATATGTTGAGTAGAGACCCAAACACGTTCACCTCCTGAGGTGGCACGTACAGAGGCTCTATGTCGATCAGCAAACTTTTTATATCTAGAGACAGCTGAATGTAGCTGAGAGCGAATACGTGAGTTCAGTAACATGTCAGTCTGCAGCAGGAAACCAAGTGGACTGAGCAGAAAGAGGGAAGACATGAGGTTGATGCCCTGCTGTGGCTTGAAATGGAGAACATCGAAGAGAAGAGTGACAATGAGTGTTTCTTGCCAGCTCAGCTAGGGGTAACAACTCAGACCAGTTGGTATGGGAGTGTTGACAAAGGCTCTAAGATAGGCCTCAAGATCCTGGTTTACTCTCTCAGTTAGTCCATTGGTCTGAGGGTGGTAAGCGAAAGACAAGGAAACAGTAGTTCCAATCAACTTACAAAATGCTCTCCAAAAGGTAGAGATGAACTGTGGATCTCTGTCGGAAACAATATTTGCAGGAATGTCATGAAGTCATACCACATGCAAGAGAAAAAGAGACGATAATTCTTGGGCAGAAGGCAGTTTTGTCAGGGGTAAAAAATGATCCAGTCTGGAAAAGCTATCCACTACAACCCAGATAACTGCATGGTGGTCAGAAGGAGGAAGGTCCACAATGAAATCCATTGTTATGTGAGTCCATGGTTGTTTGAGAATGGACAATGGTTGGTGCAAGCTGGGAGGCAAGGATCGGGGAGTTTTGTTGGCAGCACAAGTTGTGCAGGCTTACACATAATCCTGAGTGTTAGACTTCATAGTAGGCCACCATACATGTTGGGAAAGACGCTTAAAAGTCCTTGTCAAACCAGGATGTCCTGAGAGTTTACTATCATGAGCCCAGGACAGCACAGGAGTGCGTAGGTTCAGAGTTACAAAAAAAGATATCAGAAGCCATGGGGGCTTCAGGAAGTTTACTAGACTGGGCACGTTGCAGTCTTTGAAGAAGGGTGGTATTCAGTTGAGCAACCACACAGGAGGGAGGTATGATGTGTTCAATAGGAGCTTCAGAGGAATCACTTGAGTGAGGAAACTAACGGAAAAGGGTGTCAGCCTTCTTGTTTTTGGTCCCAGGAAGATAAGAAACCACAAAGTTATAACAGGAAAAGAACAAGGCCCACCTAGCCTGTCCAGGATTGAGTCGATGAGCAGTTTCTAGGTAAATCAGATTCTTGTGGTCGGTGAGAATCTGAATGGGATTGGCGGTGTCTTCTAACCAATAATGCCATTCAGTCAAGGCCATCTTAATGGTTAAGAGTTCAGGATTACCCACATTGTAATTCCTCTCAGCAGGAGTAAAGCATTTGGAAAAAAAGGCTACAGGGTGCAACTTGGAGATTAAAGGATCCCTTTGGGTTAGAACTGCTCCAGCCCCTATCTCGAAGGCATCAACCTCAAAAATGAACTGTAGGTCAGGATCAGGATGGCGGAGCACAGGAGCAGAACAGAAAAACTTTTTTTAGACGAGTGAAGGCATATATGGCTTCAGGGGGCCAATGTTTACATTCTTTGTTCCGTTTTGTCAATTTTGTGAAAGGAGCGACTGTTTGAGAAAAGTTATTTATTTTGGTAATAATTGGAGAACCCAAGAATCTCTTTAATTCCTTTAATAAAGTAGGTTGAGGCCATTCTAAAACTGCAGTGAGTTTAGCAGGATCCATGGCAAACCCTTCTTTGAAATGACATAACTAAGTTTGACTACCAAAGAATTGTCTCTGAGACGTTGAAGTACCTGTCTCATGTGCTTATGATGCTCCTCCAAAGTGGAGGAGAAAATAAGGATGTCTTTCAGGTAGACAATGACAGTGCGATTGAGGAGGTCACGGAAGACATCGTTTACAAATGCCTGGATGACTGCAGGAGCATTATACAGCCCAAAGGGCATTACGAGGTATTCATAATGCCCTGATCTTGTGTTAAAGGCGGTCTTCCATTCATGGCCTGGGAAGATACGGATCAGATTGTATGCCCCACGTAAGTCCAGCTTGGTGAAGAAGCAATCTTTCTGGAGTGAATCATAGAGTTTGGTGATCAAAGGAATGGGATAGTGATTCTTGATAGGTATGTTGTTCAAGGCCCTGTAGTTTATGCAGGGTCTTGAGCCCACCATCCTTCTTACTGACGAAAAAGAAGCCTGCCCCAGCAGGAGAGGAGGAAGGACGAATTAAACCTTTAGCTAGGTTCTCTTGGATATAATCCTCCATGGATTTGGTTTCAGCTTTGGAGAGTGGATAAGTCCTCCATTTAGGAAGTGGGGCTCTAGGAAAGAGGTCAATTTTGCAGTTTTAATGACGGTGGGGTGGCAGCAAGTCAGCTTCTTTTTTCTCAAACACATCTGCGAACTATATATATACTAAGAGAAGGTTTGGAGGAGTCTGTATAGTGGCTATGGGGACACGGAGCAGAGGAATAACTTTAGCAAGGCAGGAGTGGAAATAGGAGGTACCCCAGGAGGCCAGTTGTCCTTCAGCCCAGTCGAACTGTGGATTGTGTATACGAAGCCAAGGAAGACCAAGGATGACAGGCTGTGCTGGGGAATGAATGACCACAAACTTCAGCTGTTCGGTATGAAGGACTCCCACAGTCAGAGTCAGGGGTGCTGACTCAAAATGTATCAACCCTGAACCAAGGGGGGTGCCATCCAGAGTAGTTATTTTGAGACAATGTCTTTTCTGGAGAAGAGGCAAGCCAGCTTGGATCATAAAACGGTGATCCAGAAAGTTTCCAGCTGCCCCTGAATCAATGAAGGCTTGAGTGTGGACAGTATTGTGAAGGAAGGTAAGGGTTACAGGTACCAGAATCCGAGAGGAGTAAGGGGATTTAGTAGTGATCATGCTTAGAGGTACCCCAATGTTATCCCCTAAGCATTGGCTTTTTCCAGCTGAATGTCACAATTCTTTAGTTGGTGGGTGTTAGATACACAATTAAAGCATAGTTTCAATCTACTTCTCTGTCTTTCAGACTCTGAAGTTTTGAAGGAGGAGAAATCCATAAGTTCCTCTACTGGGGTAACTGGAGCTGTTGATGGTAGAGGATGCTGCAGAAACCGGACAAATAGAAGGATGAGAGGGAAGGACCCTCCAAGTTCTGTCTCTCTCGGCTTGTTTCTCATGGAAGGGAGAGTCCAGACTGATACAAAGTGTTATAAAGTCATCCAAAGAAGAAGGAATAGCACAATAAGTGAGTTCATCTATGATGCATTCATGCAGACCCCTCCTAAAGGCTGACTTGAGAGCACTGCCATCCCAAGTGGTTCAAGTGCCAAGGTGCGAAACTCGATGGCAAATTATGCCACAGTTCTATTGCCCTGGCGGAGATCCAGGAGAGAAAATTCTGCAGAAAGTTCACAAGATGAGGTAAGTGGCACTCATCACAGGCAGGATAGTCCTCAGCGGCAAAAGGCAGGGAATCAGGGAAAGGCAGTTCAGGGGTAAACCACTAGGATGGTCAGGCAGGCAGGGTTTGGCAAAAGTAAGGCAGTCCAGAGGTAAACCACTAGGATGGTCAGACAGGCAGGGTTTGGCAACAGTAAGACAATCCAGAGCAATAGGGGTTAATTAAGCAGAGTAGTTAGACAGGCAGGGTTCAGCAACAGTATATCAATCCAGCAGTTATGGGGTAAACAGGCAGAGTGGTCAGACAAGCAGAGTTAAGCAGCAGTATTTCAATCAAGCAGTTAAGGGGTAAACAGGTAGAGTGGTCAGACAAGCAGGGGTCAGCAACAATATAACAGTCCAGCATATAGCAACAATAACACCCAGGAGAACAGTAAGTAACAGCTGTACTTGGGCAGTGATAGGTAGCAATAGAGTAACTTATATAGGCGCAGGATTCACTCCACAGGAGATCCTGACCCACTTCTGAGCGGAGGGAGCGTGCCATGATGACATCACCGCTGCACGCAGACAGGAGCCGACTCCCCCCTAGGCAACGAGCAGCAGGTGCCGCGTCCCTAGCAACAGTTAGAGTGGCGCGGCACGACAGTTGCTGCTCAGCTTTTACTGATTGCAAACAGCCACAAATGAGGGCACGTCCCAACCGTTTAACCTGGGGCCTAGTGATATCTTGTTACACCACTGCTATTTCATATGAATTCTGTTACATTTTTAAATACAAAAGAGATGGGACTCGAACAGCCATATTACCTTATTAATAAGACAGTGAAAGGTTTGTTATGCCCATGGTTATGTAGAGTTGAGGGTAAAATATTAGTACACATTCTTTTCATGTCAGTAAGACAAAAGCAACTCTTTCCTGCTGTACAAATTGGTGCTGATCCTAATGCTTTCAAAAAGTGTATCATATGATGTTTCGACAAAATTAACCATTAAAATCTAGTGGTATTTTTATAAATTAATCACTTCATAATCTTTTTTAAAGGATTGAGACCTAATTATCAGTTATACGTTTGGGGCATTTTATTTATTTTAAAATCACCCCCCCCCCCCAAAAAAAAATTTAATTAATTGTAAGTTGCAATTATTTATTATAGGATTGATGGTAGTTTCAGGTCCTGTCAAAATTAATGAGCTCTATGTTGGAACCCTCTGGGTGTGATGCAACAGACTCTGTCCAGTGGAGTGGTGCTGAAAATTTCTGGATCCTTACAAACCCAAGAATGTATTGTCTTTTACCTCCAGCTACCTATGACAAAAGGTTTCTTGTTGGATTCTAAACCTTTTTAATACAAACAAAACCTCTGTTTGTCTCAGTCTCTAGCTATCTCTTTCACACTATGAAACAGTTACATACATAGGTGTCTCAGTTGTGCTCAGTAAAAATAATAGAAGTAATTTAATGTTTATCTAGTCAAATTGTTTCTTTTTTTTTTTTATAACAGTCATTAAGTGTTTGGAGATCATTTTCCTAAGAGTATTCATGCATTATTTTACATACAAATGTTTTTATTACGCTCTTAAATTGGGCATTTAGAGATTATCTAATTTATAGATAAATGTATTTTTCACTTTTGAAATAGAATTAATAGTTTGCGGAATATCATTAGCCCTGGTAAAGTATTTTTCTTATTTCCTCTAAAGCAGTATATTGCCAACTGTAAATTTATTGTTAGCATGAAAAGAAGAAAGTGTTATGTACTCAAAGCTAGAAGCAGAAAATAATTTTAAGTGCCAGAATAGCCCTTCCTAATAAGCTATATGAGTCTTGTTATTTCAAAATTCAAACAGATATTTGCATATTTGTCTGACCATTAATTTGTAAAATGTGCTTCTTTTTAAATCTTTGCATGAACTAAAGTAATAGATGTTTTTGAGGTTGCTGAGGGGCCTTATTGTAAGTACATGACCCTGATCCTGGCAAAGTTTCTGGCTTACACAACCTGTCTGACCCCTTTACTGAGAAATGCAACCCATGGGCTGGTTTACTGGATTCTAATTATTGAAACTGTCTCCTGGTTAAAGTACTTATCTCTTCCACCTATTCTGATATTTGATTTTGAACGGCTCTTCTGGTTCTGACCCCTGGCATGTCTACCAATCATTATTTTAGCCCTCTGATGAGTTCCTTCAGTCTGTCCTCTGTTCAACTGGTTCCAAACATCAATCCAGATTACTTTCTAATTTCCTTATACTGTACCTCCTCTGGTTCACTAAGTTTAGTCCCATTTAAATAATAGCTAACCTGCATATTTTTACTTCCAAAATATAAAACCTTACATTTACCAGAAGTTCATCTTATTGGCCATGTACCAGCCTATTCTTCCAATTTTTGTGAATCTCATTGCAAAGCACTGACCTAATCACCTTACACAACTTTATATCATCTGCGAAAATAGAAATGTTGCAATTTAATCTTTCCTCCAAGTCATTTATAAAAATATTATAAAGAATATGGCCCAGTACTTATAGCTGGGGAACCCCACTAATTACTGTCCAATATGAGAATGATCCATTTAGTGTAACACATTACTCTGTGTCTTTTACAGAGTTATGTAACAATTAGTTAACATTTTTGGCTATTCCCAGTCCCATAATTTTGTACAATAATCTCTCTTACATCAGCAGGTGAAATCGCTGCAAGAGCTACAGGTTTCAATAAATCAGGAGTAGCCCCCTAGCAAGGAAATCCCAGATAATCCTCCCGTATTCCTATAATTTATTTGTCATTTTCTGGGGAAAAAATAATTAATAGTTAAAGAAATCATAATAAAAAGTTAAATTATCAAACCATGAGATAAAAAAGTTGCAACTAAGGTGTAAGGGGGATGCTGGTAGAGTGTAATTTATAATTGTGAGTGTGTTGTTATTTGTTATGTAAGGTGGGCAATGGAGTAAATAAGGGGTTTATTATGTGAGGGTCTGTACAAGGGATTAAACATGGTATGAATGTGTGTGTCCCTAATATGTAATAAGTGACACATTGCAAAAAAGGCACAAAAATCCAACTGCTCACTACTTATGCACTAACTATATCTACTGATCCCTTGATTCTCAATGAAGTCAATCACAGGGCTTTATAGCAAGTTTTTCCCTAAAAAAAAAAACCTACAAGTCACTCTTATCTGCAACCAGAAGGAGACAGTAAAAATATTTATGTCACAAATAGCGCAATGTCACCAACACTTTTGGGATCATGATCCTTTTACAGAAGTAAAGCTGATATGAAAGAATGTCATCAACAATTTCTTATAAACCAACTCCTTTTTCATGAAAGAATTGAAATCTTTCCCTTAGTTTGCTAAACCTAAAGCAGCAATGTTCTTAGATGTTCTGTATTGCACTAACATAAGCCTTTACATTTCTCCAATTTCTTTTGTTTTAATGAAGACTTAGACAATGGATTTAATTAAAGTTTTCAAGCCATTGATTTTCTATAGCATTCATTTTAAGATTTTAAAATGAACTGGTAACACAAAACACAAGGGTTACAATCTTAATCCAGATGCAATTATTTGTGTCATTATTGGTAGGTCCCAGAAACCCTGTTATGTTACTTGTGTGTGATCAAAATTCTGATTCCAATTAAGTTACCCACAGCTGCACTGCGACAGCATGCAATTAATAAGGACAGCTATTACTGTCTAAGGGAACCATAAAATACTGTTTACCACAGCATCTCTCTCTGTCTACACACATACCCACGCACAGACACACACACAGACACATACACACACACTAGCAGTTTGTTGGGGTTTTTTTGTTAAAAAAAACTAGAAGTGGTTGCTAACATATAAAGCTTTACAATCAGCTAAAAAGTAAATCAAGAAATGCTTAGCAACAATAGGGAAGCAAAGGTTTGTCAAAGTTGTAATCCTAGATATTGGTCTCAATGGAGCTGTATTCTTGTGGACAGTGACAATCTCCAGGGGTGTCCTGTAGAATGTTTACATATAAGCATTACATAAAAAGCTATAAAATCACAAAAACAAAAAGTAAATCAAGACATACTTAGTAGCAATATAGCAGCAAAGGTTTGTCAATGTTGTAGTCCTAGATATTGGTCTCGATGGAGCTGTATTCTTGTGGACAGTGAGTATTAGTCAGAATACACACAAATACACACTACTCAAGCATACTTTACACTATACAAACTCTAGACACACACAAACTATGCACATTCTGTACTCACTGCACATGCCACACACACAACCATGTGCACGTTTTCTACAATTAAACCTTAGGAAATTAATTGGCAAGCTATATTGATGCCATAATTACTTTTCCCAGTGAAGTTTTAAAAAGCATGGAAATTCCTAAATTAAATGATCTTAATCCGCAGTATGTAATAATATAATATAATAATAAAATATATTCTTTGATAGTGAGTTTAAATTTAGAATTCCTCAATTAAATATTTAGTTTACTTCTGATGGTTTCAGGGCCACTACAATAGAATTGCATAATTAACAAGCGCATAATATAAAAACAATGTAATAACACTTACTCTGAATTTTAAAATAAGCAGTCGATTTTTATTCTGACAAATGTATTTCCTCCCCCATTTCCCCCTGTATCATGTGACAGCCATTAGCCAATTACAGACTAGTATACTTATACCCTGCGGACTTGTGCACTTGCTCTGTAGTTTCTGGTGCCTCAGAAAGTGTGTATATATATATATATATATATATATATAAAGTCTGTGCAAAGTATGATAATATAATTAAGCTACATGCTCTATCTGAATCATAAAATTTTAATTTTGACTTTGTGTCCCTTCTTGGACCTAACAATAAAACATAAGTAATACAGTAGTGCAACAAACCAAAAACTGTTACCGCAGTATATAGGGGCACTACAAATCATAATAGTTAGGTGTATTATATCCTATTCCTATATTTAAAACAGTTAAAGGTATTATATCCTATAAGTGATACTGGGAAAAAAACTGTGATATAGAATATAACAATGAAAATATGAATATAATCCATCCTTCAGTGGATAAAGCACAGTCCCAATTGAAGGCGATCAGTACAGCGATGACTAGAAGTTCATCTGAAGAAATGAAGGGGCCGCACTCCTCTTCACACAAATAGTGGAACAGATCTGCAAAGTCCAACAAAAGACGGGCGCCTCCTGTGTGTATCAATAGGTAGCAGTCAGGTACAAATACAATTAGAGTGCATAACAAGGGGGTTACTCACATTTCAATGGAGCACCCTTATGTGCTAGTAGTCGCAAGGTGTATCAGCTCACCTATTCCCAGTCACTGGAACTGTCCGAGGGTTTCTCCAAAGCATCCAAATAAAATGTGCTGTATGATAATAGCTTGAACACACTGCTTATTTAAAATTGTTATTTATTTAAAAAGTTCAGATTAAAAACAAAGCAGTATGTAAGATAGGGGCATAAAATATGAAACACGTTACTCGGCTTAACAACACAGCCATTTCATCAGGCATAACAAGCCATAATCATGTGAGCTATTTAAATACAGCATAAACCAATCAGAATCCCTGACTATAAAATGGGGTGTATATATCACAATAGTAATGTATATACACACACGATATGACAATGTTAATTTCAACATTGTCAAATTGCATGTATACATTACTATTGTGATATATTCTCCCCAAAATTGTTTAAGATGTCCCAAAGATTTAACTATTGCTGTATATTAGGGAGTAACAACAGGGACTTGTAATAGTTTTTTTTTATCTCTTTCTTGTTGAATACAGAAAAAAACTATGGGCTAGATTACAATTGGAGCACAATAGCACAGGGTCTGTTATCTTTAGTGGGATGATGCACAAAGAACAACGCACAATTTTGGTATTACAAGTGGATGGTTAAATACGTTAACCAAAGTATCTTTAGCGCACCTGATACTTTTAATGGATAGCTGTCAGTATCCCATAAACTCTTTTTGTGCTAAAATGCTAATTACACAGCAGGGACACCCCTTGCTGGGCCCTGCCTGTGATGGAGCAGGGAATCCTGGTTCAGAGTCTAGCTTTCTCTGAATGTTTACTTGCATGGAATTGTGCAATTACTGCAATAATATTATCCTCAGCAGGTCTCCCAGCTGTACCCTCTCTGGATGCCAGCCAATCAGGGAAGTGCTCTCTGACAGTATATGCCTACTCTTTCTCTGGCATTAGATAATTTCATGTTTGTTGCTATATTTTCTGCTGGTGGCATTGCCTAAGTTTGCATTCTTGTTGCCTGCCTTTAAATCTTGGTCTTTCCTGACCTTGTCTCTGCATTTGGCACAGTTAATACTTTTTCTTGGACTTTCCCTGTTGCAGTTTCCCAGATTCAGTACCTTATTGCCTGCTGTGCCTATTTGTTTGCCCTGTCTCCAGCCCTGCTTTTGTCTGCTTACTGCTAGCAGCGTGTATTCAGCACGCTGGTATTCTTTGCTTGCCCCAGCAGAGGCACTCTCCTTTGCTTGGCCCAGAAGTAGGCACTCCCTTTTGCTTGGCGCAGAAGTGGGCACTACAGTCCTTGACCCTGAAGTGAGCATTTCAGAACTGGTCTCTTGTCTCTCTGAACCTGCACTTAAACATCAGCTATACTGGTTTGTACAGTTTGCTTCAGTTAACTCTTGCCTGTAACAATTTCCTGTTTCCCAGTATAATCTGTTTCTGGACATTATTATGCTATTTGCCTGTGTAAATTTCTCCTAATAAACAGGACTGTTGTATATATTTGTTATGCAATCTGCCCAGCTTCCAACTACCCCTGCTATGGTGCTCCATCCAGTAAGAGAGGCCATAACCCTGACAGAATGTCAGAGCCAACAATTTATGGAGATCACAAGGGTGGCTTAAGCCATGACCGTGCTCTCTCTACTGGTTCCAACCCTCAATCACCAAATGGCAATGTTGGCTAAAATTATTCAGGACCTGTCTCAAGATATCTTCAGTAACACAGCATTTGCCAACTGCTTTGCAGGCAGTTAAAGGGACAGTCTACTCAAAACTAAACTTTCATGATTCAGATAGGGCATGCAATTTTAAACAACTTTCCAATTTACTTTTATCATCAAATTTGGTATTTTTGAAAAGCTAAACCTAGCTAGGCTCAAACTGATTTCTAAACAGTTGAAAACCGCCTCCTAGCTCAGAGCATTTTGAAAGTTTTTCACAGTTAGACTGTGCTAGTTCACATGTGTCATATAGATAACATTGTGCTCACTCCCGTGAAGTTATTTAGGAGTCTTCCCTGATTGACTACACTGCATGTCTGTCAAAGGCACTTAGATAAGGAGGCTGTCTGCAAAGGCTTAGATACAAGGTAATCACAGAGGTAAAAAGTATATTAATATAACTGTGTTGGTTATGCAAAAACGGGGAATGGGTAATAAAGGGATTATCTATCATTTTAAATAAGAAAAATGTTGGTGTAGACTGTCACTTTAAGTTGAATAACAATTTTACCCATAATGCATTTTCTTAATTTGACATTTGTTTTGCATCTAAGTCGTCAGCCAAACTATGCAGGACAGTCTCAGCACATGAGCTGAGCCAAGCTCATAGTACATATTAAAACATTTCACCAATGTCATCTGGCAGCAATCAAAGGGACCAAGGGCTAACCAAGCACTGACTGGCATCAGCAGGGCCTGTTAACACCTCCCCATAAGTCTTGACACCAAAACCACTGCAGAGTCACTTCCTATATCCAGGTTACAAATAGCACTACCTTTAGCTCAGGAATTTGAAGTTATACCTCAACACAAGAGATTATCTACAGGGGTCTCAGAGGTCTCAGTTGAGACTAGGCTGTCATGGATACCAGGCTGCCAAGGCTACCTCCACCCCCCTCCTACCTGAAATAATGTGCTTTGCCCTGTTTCTGGTCCATTGTGGATTACTGTGTGCCCCAAACTCCCTCCGTCTTGTGTTCTCACTACTTATTCTTCATCTTGAAAACAGCTGATCTCTTGCTGCTTGGCTCCTTCCCGGCTGGTCAGACTTATGGAACTACTAGTCGACTGGGCTACCCAGGAATCCTGCTGAACTTTACCCTAGGTCTCTCCAGAGGCCCTTTGTCCCAGAGCTATGCTCTTTTGGGGATTTGTTATGCCTTTGGTGGTCAAGGGTTGGGGTGATTGCTGAGGGGGAGGTCACCCGGGAACCAGGGGTTTTGGACACCCCCACCTTAATAACTTTGCCAGGAAGGGCCTCCTCTCTCCTGGGATAGCCCCGAAACTGCAACCTAGATACTGTGAGGGTCTCTATGTGACTATGGCTCCTATGGAGGCACCAGCCTGTCTGGAGGGCAGGAATGGCAGGATCAGAAAAGGCTCTTATCAAGATAAGAATGTGTATATAAGCTGTGTGGTTTTCCCAATAAAGTTTGTTTGTGTTTCACCTTAATACTGGTCTTGTCTGGTTATTAGGGTGGGCTCTTGCTAAAATCACTTTCCCTACTCTATAGCTACAAGTTCCAGGTACAGGAAGGACCCTATTGGCGGAGCTACCCAGTTGGGGTAGCCGGAGTACGTCACATAGGACTACACCTCTAGGGGGCCCATCTGAGTCTACAGTCAGTACTGGCATCACTACATGGGGGCCTGTTGAGATTAAGGCTCAACCTGCATCAAGTCTGGCCTTAACGTGCCCCATTAAAGAACAGGGCTAACAGTTTAAGGAAAGCCTTTACAATATGGTGACAGGGTTTCCAAGATGTCCACCACAGTGTTGCTGTACAACATATTTATTTTTGTTTGAATTTCGTTTATATGTCAAGAAAAACTGTTTTGTTATTAGTAAGCAGAATCTTTAACAAAGTTTAAGATTTGATTTTAGTTTTCCACTTGTTTTGGGCTTCAGTTCCTACCAAATGTGACATGCGGCCAATAACAATGTATTTAGGATATATTAGAATTATTTCCCTCAACTCTAGTTTTAGTCTGTAAAATGGTATTTTACCCAAAATGCACAGGAAGCTATCTGTGTCATTATAAGTTTGTCATGTATTGTCTGTATTGTTTTTTTAAACATATTTTTGTTTTAGATGTGCCTATAAGTCAATGCAATGTATATGTAATTCAGGAACAGATAAGCAGAACCAAATGTTAATTATAATCCATAAAAATAGTCAAAAACCAGGCTAAAGTTCAATACCAGAGTAACCATCAGGAACCAAACATCACAACAGAAGAAGCAGACCAAAGGATAGTCAAAAGTTGTGTTCCTGTATTCAGAAGCCAGTAAATCAGTTCTCAGTTGAGGATAAGGCTTGGATCGTAAACCAGGACATAAGCAGGGGTCAAAATCAAGAAAGCAGAACAGATACAAAAAGTCATGTCTTTCATAAGAATAACCAAGCACTGACTGGCATCAGCAGGGCCTGTTAACACCTCCCCATAAGTCTTGACACCAAAACCCCTGCAGAGTCACGTCCTATATCCAGGTTACAAATAGCACTACCTTTAGCTCAGGAAACACAGTTGGTCATGTCAGAAGAAGATGTCTACACTTCCTGTGCACTAAACTTAAAGCGCCTCTCAGAAAACTGTTCAGAGACTGAGATGTCCATAAAGCACCACACACTATCAGTAGCACTAAGCCTCTTCTTTTTAAACACAGGCTTGGACTCCAGTTGTGCTAACAAACCCTTGCAGCAGAACCCTGAATTCTTAATCTGCCTCAAGCCTCAAAAGTGTTATTTGAGTTCACAGGGCACCTATAGTATTTGTTTGCTCACTGAGAGTGTGAGCCATTTGCTTGAATCTACAGGTGCCGTTACTATGTCTCATCATTCCATTTGCTTGAATGTCCAAGTGTTGTGTCTGTGTTACTGCCTTTATACTAGCAACCAAGAGACATAAATCACTACTATGTTTTTACAAAACATACATAGAATCACCCAAAGTTTGGTTGGGGCAGGGTATCTGGGGTGAAATTTAGGGAAGAAATTTGGCAAGTACAGTTGGGCAATCCCACCTACCATCCCTCACTTTCTGGTTGTCTAGCACGTTTGCAGAGAACAGCTGTCAATGCTAGATTTAAGTGTATCACTACCCCTTGAGAAATAACTAATTTATTTTAAAATGAGGCAAAGTGAACCTTTAGATTAACATCTTTATTACAGCAATAATAGTTTGGCATACTCATTTTGTCATCATAATACAGAAAAGCCTGCAGTGTTCTTCCATGGGGTGCAATAGTTTTTAGATCTTGATTAATAACATTGACAGTAGGAAATAAATAATGTGCACTGATTTTATATACAAATAAAAGTGCATTCAAAAGAGTGAAAAAGGCAAAACATAGATATCTACATATGCTTTAGAGAAAAAGCATTTTTTTTTGCCAGAATATTTCGACGCTTTGCAGTCAGTGGAAAGAATTAACATTCAGCTAACATAGAGTCAGTCATTAAATAAAAGGTATAATTTGCTTTGTTTTAAGATGGATGGCATTATGACTCTAGGCCAACAGGTACATTTTACTTAGCTCTGAGACTCTTAGACAACAATTGGCCACTCTACACATTTAAACCACTTATATTAAGGAACCAAATATATTGTTTATACAGAACAGGTACATTGTTGGCAGCATCTTGGCAAAGTGTCCTGGACAGCTCCTTTATAAAATTTATACTATGGTGTAAATGCTCTCCATATAAGATGCAATGCAAAAATATTTCTGCCTTAGCGTTGCCACCTCAGCTATGTTTTCCTGGATACTTATGAGTTACGCATGCTGCAGGGTGTGCAGGGAGGAACATGAATAGTGCTGTCCAGGGTCACTATTTTTGTGTTGTCCAGCAGCACAATGCATGTTCCTCCCTGCACACCCTGCAGCTTGTGTAACGCATAAGCGTCTAGGAAAACATGGCTTAGGTGGCAACCCTATTCTGCCTAGACTCAAGGCATGAACAATGATATGCATGTTCTTATCAAATTCTAATTGCAGGTTTAACAAAAGTCATAATTATTGATAATACTGTTTGCAAGTGTGCTCATGTGGCCCTAAAACTGATATCCCTCTCCACCAACTCAGAGTTTGGGGATTAAAACCACCCCAGATCCAACTAGGGTGATTGAGAAGCATTACATAAGTAACTCCTTGTGTAATGATAAATAGAATGTAATTGAAATGTGGGGCAGATAGGTTTACTACTAGTGATGTCCCGAACTGTTCGCCCGCGAACGGTTCACTGCGAATTTAGCTTGTTCGCGTTCGCAGCTACGGGCGAACATATGCGATGTTCGATCCGCCCCCTATGTGTCATCATTGAGGAAACTTTGACCCTGTATGTCACAGCCTTCTGACACATTAGAGCCAATCAGCATCAGACACTCCCTCACAGACCCTCCCAGCTTCTTGCCAGCAGCCATTTTAGAGTCATTACGACGTTGCTTTCTTAGTGAGAGGAGGTTTAGTGCTACTGCTGCTGATATTATAGGGAAATAGATAGCTAGGCTAGTGTATTTAGTGTCCACTACAGTCCTGAAGGACTCATCTCATCTCTGCTGCAAGGACAGCACCCCAAAAAGCCCTTTTTAGGGCTATAACTTCATCCGTTTTTTTTTTTTCTTAGTATTTTTATTAGCATTTGCCTGGCTTTCAGCCTGTATGTGAGGCTCACAGCATATGCTCTGATTAGTGCCACCACTGATATCTGCCTAACAACATTAGTTTAAATTTAACCAACAAAAATTGGAAATTATTTTGCTAGTGTAATTTATTTTCATTTTCTATCAGGCCTGTGTCACACAGCATATACTCTGTTTCATTGCTCTGTGCCAGCCACCAGTGGTCATATCCGCTTATAACATTATTTTAAATTTAAAAAAAAACTTTTTAATCATTTTGCTAGTGTAATCTAATTTCATTTTCAATCAGGCCTGTGTCTGTCAGGCTCACAGCATATACTTCAGTTTTTTTCAGTCTTTTGGTTAATTGCTCTGTGCCAGCCACCACTCATATCTGCTTCACCTTATTTTAAATTTAAAAAAAAACTTTTAAATCTAATATCATTTTCTATCAGGCCTGTGTGTTTTGCTGACTTACAGAGCATACTGTGTTTAATTGCTGCCCTCCCTAGTCTATCAGCCACAACTCATATGTGTTTAACCTTTTTTTAAATTCCCCCCCCAAAAAAACTTTAAATCATTTTTCTAGTGTAATCTAATTGTATTTTCTCTCAGACCTGTGTGTATCGGACTTACAGAGCCTACTGTTTTTAATTGCTGCCCTTCCAAGGCTATCAGCCACGACTCATATGTGCTTAACCTTTTTCTTTAAATTCAAAACAAAAATCTTTAAATCATTATGCTAGTGTAATCTAATTTTATTTTCTATCAGGCATGTGTCTAACTGTCTATCTGACTTACAGAGCATACTGTTGTTAATTGCTGCCCTACGTAGCAGCCAGCCAGTGCCACCACTCATATCTGCTTAACATTATTTTAATATTAAAATATAAACTTTTAAATTATTTTGCTAGTGTAATCTAACTTCATTTTCTATCAGGCCTGTGTTTTTCTCACTTACACAGCATACTGTGTTAAATTGCTGCCCTAACTACCAGCCACAACTCATATCTGCTTTACATTATTTTAAAGTAAAAAAAAAATTTAAATCATTTTGCTAGTGTAATTTAATTTCTTTTTCCATCAGGCCTGTGTGTTTCTGGCCCACATCATACAGTGTTACACAGTTTATTTTTTATTTTTTTCCACCACTTATATCTGGTGTAATAACAACATTAGTGTAAATTTTATTTAAACATTTTTTTTACATCAGTCCTCTTCTAGTGTTATTAAATTTTAGTAGCCAGGCTGCCATTAGTGCCAGCCTGTGTGTCAGGCTGCCAGCACTTTCCTCCTGCCTGCCAGCCTGTGTGCCAGGCCCAACTAGCCAATTAGTGCCACCAATCATATTTCTTGTAACATTATAGAAACATTTTTAAATCATAAGTTTTTAGACTGCAAATCTTTAGTCTCCTAGTGTCATTGAATTGCAGTTTCCTCCTGCCTGTGGGCCTGTGTGCCAGACCCACTTGCCAACTAGTTACACCAATCATAGTTGTTGTAACAGTATTGTTAATATTTAAAATTAGACATTGTTTGATTGATCAGTTTGATTGATCAGTTTGCTCATGCCATTGAATTGCACTTTCCTCCTGCCTGCCAGCCTGTGTGCCAGGCCCAACTAGCCAATTAGTGCCACCAATCATATTTCTTGTAACAGTATTGAAAAAATTGTAAATCATCACTTTTTTTACTGTGAATCTGCAGTCTACTAGTGCCCTTGAATTGCATTTTCCTCCTGCCTGCCAGCCTGTGTGCCAGGCTGACTTGCCAACTAGTTACAACAATCATATTTGTTGTAACAATATTGTTAATATTTAAAATTAAAAATTGTTAGATTGTGATTGTGAATCATCAGTTTGCTCGTGCCATTGAATTGCACTTTCCTCCTGCCTGCCAGCCTGTGTGCCAGGCCCAACTAGCCAATTAGTGCCACCAAACATATTTCTTGTTACAGTATTGAAAAAATTGTAAATCATCACTTTTTTGACTGTGAATCTGCAGTCTACTAGTGCCCTTGAATTGAATTTTCCTCCTGCCTGCCAGCCTGTGTGCCAGGCCGACTTGCCAACTAGTTACACCAATCATATTTTTTGTCACAGATTTGTTAATATTTAAAATTAAAAATTGTTAGATTGTGATTGTGAATCATCAGTTTGCTCGTGCCATTGAATTGCACTTTCCTCCTGCCTGCCAGCCTGTGTGCCAGGCCCAACTAGCCAATTAGTGCCACCAATCATATTTCTTGTAACAGTATTGAAAAAATTGTAAATCATCACTTTTTTGACTGTGAATCTGCATTCTACTAGTGCCCTTGAATTGCATTTTCCTCCTGCCTGCCAGCCTGTGTGCCAGGCCGACTTGCCAACTAGTTACACCAATTATATTTGTTGTAACAGTTATTGTTAATATTTCAAATTAAAAATTGTTAGATTGTGATTGTGAATCATCAGTTTGCTCGTGCCATTGAATTGCACTTTCCTCCTGCCTACTAGCAAAATAAAGCCAATTAACAGGCTTTGAAGAGCCAAGGTTTTATTGTTGTACTATGTTAGGCTAAACTTGATGGCCATGTAGACCACCCCCGAGAGGCCTGGAAGTAACAGGGATGAAAGTGCTAAGAATAGTACTACTTGAAACAACCGAGTTAGCCATGGGTCTTAGTCCAAGACCGCTTGGCTTTTTTTTGGGTTGGGTGCAGCTAATCACGCAGGCCATATAGACTTGCCACCATTCGGTGTTGTATCAGGTGTTAAACTAATAAGAACAGTACTACCAAAATAAAGCCAATTAACGGGCTTTGAAGAGCCAAGGTTTTATTGTTGTACTATGTTAGGCTAAACATGATGGCCATGTAGACCACCACCGAGAGGCCTGGAAGTAACAGGGATGAAAGTGCTAACAATAGTACTACTTGAAACAACCGAGTTAGCCATGGGTCTTAGTCCAAGACTGCTTGGCTATTTTTTGGGTTGGGTGAGGCTAATCATGCAGGCCATATAGACCTGCCACCATTCGGTGTTGTATCAGGTATTAAACTAATAAGAACAGTACTAGCAAAAAAAAGCCAATTAACAGGCTTTGAAGAGCCAAGGTTTTATTGTTGTACTATGTTAGGCTAAACATGATGGCCATGTAGACCACCACAGAGAGGCCTGGAAGTAACAGGGATGAAAGTGCTAAGAATAGCACTACTTGAAACAACCAAGTTAGCCATGGGTCTTAGTCCAAGACCGCTTGGCTTTTTTTTGGGTTGGGTGCGGCTATTCATGCAGGCCATATAGACCTGCCACCATTCGGTATTGTATCAGGTATTAAACTAATAAGAACAGTACTACCAAAATACAGCCAATTAACGGGCTATCAAGAGCCAAGGTTTTATTGTTGTATTTTGTTAGGATAATCATGATGGCCATGTAGACCACCCCCGAGAGGCCTGGAAGTAACAGGGATGAAAGTGCTAAGAATAGTACTACTTTTTACACAACCGAGTTAGCCATGGGTCTTAGTCCAAGACCGCATGGCTTTTTTTTGGGTTGGTTGCGGCTAATCATGCAGGCCATATAGACCTCCCACCATTCGGTGTTGTAACAGGTATTAAACTAATAACAACAGTACTAATTAACACAACCTAGTTACCATGGGTCCCAGAGCATATGTTTTATTATTATATTTTGTAAGGGTAATCATGCAGGCCATATAGACCTCCCCCGATAGGGTGAGTAACAGGTTTTGAAATGCTAAGAACAGTACTACTTAACACAAACTTACCATGGGTCCCAGAGCATATGTCTTGTTATTATATTTTGTTAGGGTAATCATGCAGGCCATATAGACCTCCCCGATAGGGTGAGTAACAGGTATTAAAATGCTAAGAAGAGTACTACTTAACACAACCTAGTTACCATGGGTCCCAGACCACATGTCTTGTTATTATATTTTGTAAGGGTAATCATGCAGGCCATATAGACCTCCCCCGATAGGGTGAGTAACAGGTATTAAAATGCTAAGGACAGTACTACTTAACACAACATAGTTACCATGGGTCCCAGAACGCATGTCTTGTTATTATATTTTGTTAGGGTAATCATGCAGGCCATATAGACCTCCCCCGATAGGGTGAGTAACAGGTATTAAAATGCTAAGAACAGTACTACTTAACACAACCTTACCATGGGTCCCAGAACCAGAGCAGATGTCTTATTATTATATTTTGTATGGGTAATCATGCAGGCTGTATAGACCTCCCCCGAAAGGGAGATTAAAGTACTAAGAATAGTACTACTTAAAACACAACCTAGTTACCATGGGTCCCAGAACGCATGTCTTATTATTATATTTTGTCAGGGTAATCAGGCAGGCCATATAGACCTCCCCCGATAGGGGGGGGTAACAGGGATTAAAGTGCTAAGAAAAGTACTAATTAACACAAGCTAGTTACCATGGGTCCAACACAGCGTGTCTTGTTGTTATACTTTGTCAGGGAAATCATGCAGGCCATATAGACCTCCCACGATAGGGGGAGTTACAGGGCTGAAAGTGCTAAGAATAGTACTACTTAACACAACCTAGTTACCATGGGTCCATGACCGCATGTTTTCTTATTATACTTTGTCAGGGTAATCATGCAGGCCATATAGACCTCCCTTGATAGGGGGAATAACAGGGATTACAGTTCTAAGAATAGTACTACTTAACACAACCTAGTTACCATGGGTCCCAGACCAGATGTTTTGTTGTTATACTTTGTCAGGGTAATCATGCAGGCCAAATAGAACTCCACCGAAAGGGGGAGTAAGAGGGATTAAAGTGCTAAGAAAAGTTTTACTTAACACAACCAAATTACCATGGGTCCCAGACCGCGTGTCTTGTTGTTATACTTTGTCAGGGTAATCATACACGCCATATAGACCTCCACCGATAGGAGGAGTTACAGGGCTGAAAGTGCTAAGAATAGTACTACTTAACACAACCTAGTTACCATGGGTCCAAGACCGCATGTTTAATTATTATACTTTGTCAGGGTAATTATATAACTAACACATCTATCTATTTCTCTTCTATCGATTCTATCTAACTATCAATCTATGTATATCTATCTATTCTATCTATCTATCTATCTATCTATCTATCTTGTGTCCGGACAGTTTTGAGACAGCCACTTGTGTTTTTGACAAATTTGAAGTAGGAGGACAGACCAATCATCTTCTTCTATCTCACGGTTCCTAAAATGAAGGCCATATAGACCTCCCACGATAGGGGGAGTAACAGGTTGTAGTAAACTGCTAAGAATAGTACTACTTAACACACCACGGGTCACAGACCGCATGTCTTATTGTTATACTCTGTCAGGGAAATTATATATCTTTCAAATCTATCTATTTAGATCGAACTATCAAACGTATCTATCAAATGTAGATTGCATCTATTGATCAATGTAATTCGGATCAATAAAATGTATGTTACATATTTTGGTTGATGTAATTCGTATCTATCAAATGTATATTGCATCTTTGGATCGATAACATTCGTATCTATCAAATGGATATTGCATCTATTGATCGATGTAATTCGTATCTATCAAATGGATATTGCATCTATTGATCTATGTAATTTGTATTGATCATATGTATATTGCATCAATCGAGCTATGTAATCTATGTATCTATCTATCAAATCTATCTATCTCGCGGTTGTGCAAATGGACAGTTTGCGGTTGTTTGCAGTGCGTTACACTTGGAGTTTGCTCTGTCACTGTGAAGTGGCCATAACCCTTACACTACCTGATAGATACGACATCATAACTGATGTTTTAAAGCATGTTATTGCAAACAATTTGGGGATGTTAGGTGATTTAGGCCCTATATGGGTTAAAAGCAGACTCTGCATCAAGTATGTAATTTTCCATGGGAGTTTTGCCATAGATCCCCCTCCAGCATGCCACAGTCCCGGTGTTAGTCCCCTTGAAACAACTTTTCCATCACTAGTGTGGCCAGAAAGAGTCCTTATAGGTTTTAAAGTTCGCCTGCCTATTGAAGTCAATGGCGGTTTGCGAACAATACCGGAAGTTCAAGTCCGCCGTTCGCGAACCGAAATTTTTAAGTTTGCGACATCACTATTTACTACCCGTGAATGTAATTTGCCAGGACAATGATAATATTGCTCCTATGTATGATCTGCTATGCACTACTCATCAAAGGGACAGTATGTATGTTCTGTTGAATCATGAATGAAAATGTTGTAGTTTCCTGTCCCTTTAATGTTTCATAGCTAATAGTTTCATTATTAATAAGCCATAATCTTTATACAGTATCACATTGCAAAGCATGCTGGTATTCCATATTTTGTATAAAAGTTAATGCCAGGAAATTGTTCTTAATAACATTTAATCACAGTACAGTTGCAGAATATTTATTTGGATTTTTATTTCTATTCTTCATGTTTAGTGTAAATGTAGTTTTTGAAACTTTTTTGCTTTACTTTTCCCCTCTATTTCTTGCTCAAGGTAACGAGGACAAATCCTTTTCTGACTTTTCTGGTGTTGCTGTCCTCCCCGGCTAATTCATGTCATTTTGGACTGGTGATCTGGCACTTTCTGATCAATGCTCCAGGACAACAAAAAAGAGATTGGATGTATGTCTGAAAGGAGAAGATTTACATAAAATCAGCATTTATGTGCCCCACGATGACGCCACTAGAAGAAGAGCTATAAATTATTTTTTACATTTTCTTATCCTAAAAACTCAATTTATACATCTGAGTTAAAAGAACATAAAATTCTTGATTCTATCTCCTGATGTTATACGCATTTATTTTTTTAATCAAATGTTGTATTTAATATAGTAAAATGACTGTAAAAAAAATCTATGTATTCCCTATAAACATTCTAATAGTTCCATAGACTTCAAATAGAATATTTCTCTCATTTGAATGTCAAAAAATAAGATATTTGAGGCCATCAGAATTCCAATGTGAAATGCCTTGCATGACATTTTATGCGGTTTTAAAATTGAAAACAATTACAATTGATTAGAAAACTATGCAATAACCCACTCCGTACACACTTTTTAAAAACATATCTACTTGCACATTTTTTTTAATATGTTAAAAACCTTGATTTATCCTATCCCATTTTAAATCATGAAACATTAACCCAATACAGACAAGACAATGTTTATTTACTATTGCAATTAAAGGGACTGTCAAGTCCAAAAAAACTTTCATGATTCAGATAGGGCATGTAATTTTAAACAACTTAGTTGAAAGCTAAACCTAGGAGGTTCATATGCTAATTTCTTAGACCTTGAAGGCCGCCTATAATCTAAATGCATTTTGATAGTTTTTCACCACTAACATTGATAACAGATCAACAGATAACATTGAGCTCATGCCCATGAATTTATCGAGGAGTGAGCACTGATTGGCTAAAATTCAAGTCTGTCAAAAGAACAGAAATAAGAGGGCAGTCTGCAGAGGCTTGTATACAAGGTAATCACAGAGGTAAAACGTGTATTATTATAACTGTGTTGGTTATGCAAAACTGGGGAATGGGTAATTAAGGGATTATCTATCTTTTAAAACAACAAAAATTCTGGTGTTGACTGTCCCTTTAAGAGTCGGCCCATTTTTTGGCTCAGCACCTGTGTAGCGCTTGCTAAATGTAGCCACCAATCAGCAAGTGATATCCAGTTGCTGAACCAAAAATAGGCTGCCTCCTAACCTTACATTTCTGCTTTTTCAAATAAAGTTAGCAAGAGAATGAAGAAAAATTGACAACAGGAGTAAATTACAAAGCTCTATCTGAATCATGAAAGAAAAAAAATGGGTTTAGTACCCCTTTAAGTGTTTGGACTTAAAAAAATGTAGACATGCTCAACATTGTATGGCATTGATAACTGCTGTTGATAACGATTAAGTGATAAAACCTGTGGTGTAAAATATTAGGTAGTCAGCCTCAGTACTGACCTAATTAGACATCTTATAGAATAATGGTGATCACCCATCTAAATAACATGCTAGTGTTTTGGGGAAGGTATATTTTTGTAAAGCGCCTATAATGCCCCCATTAAAACAGAGAGATATGAGACAGCATTTTATAAAGAGAGAGAAGTCCCCAGTTTGAATAGAGAAGTGTTGTACCCCTGTTTCTATTAGGTCAACGCCATAAAAATAACCAACATTAAATAGTTGCTGTATCCCCTACTCTGTAATAACAGGATGCATTACGCACACAAAATATGAAAGAGGGACTACACATTTTATGCCCCTCTGGGTAGCAGGTAAATACATCATGAATTGTAAATGTCCATCTACTTGTTATATTAAAGGGACAGTCTACAATATACTTTTTATTGTTTTAAAAGATAGATAACCCCTTTATTACCCATTACCCAGTTTTGGATAACCAACACAGTTATATTAATTTACTTTTTACCTCTGTGATTACCTTGTATCTAAGCATCTTCTGACAGCCCCCTGATCACATGACTTTTTATTTTTTATCTATTGACTTCCAGTTAGTACTGTGTTGTGCTAACTCTTAAATAACTCCTTGTGCATGAACACAATGTTATGATGATATGGCCCACATGAACTATCAGTCTCCTGTTGTGAAAAGCAAATAAAAAAAGCATGTGATTAAAAGGCCATCAATACAGCTTTTAAAACAGGCAGAAAGTTAGAGGTTTGAATGGTATAAAGTATATTAATTTAACAATGTTGGTTGTGCAATGCTGGGGAATGGGTAGTAAAGGCATTATCTATCTTTTTAAACAAGAACAATTTTTGTGTAGACTGTCCCTTTAAGGCCTCTAGCACACCCATAGGGGTCAATTTATTATTGTGCGGACGGACATGATACAATGTAGCGTATCATGTCCGCCGCACATCGATAAATGACGACAGCATACACTGTCAGTATTTATCATTGCACCAGCAAGCAGGGGGTGTCAATCAACCCGATCGTATTCGATCGGGCTGATTGCTGTCCGCCACCTCAGAGGTGGGGGACGAGTTAAGGAGTAGCGGTCTTAGGCGGAACTGAAGCAGAGTGGTTCGGAAGCACCATCTACTGTTTCATAAATCGACCCCATAGACTGTAAGCAGTAAAGTTGAGATGATGACCACTCTATGAATGTCTTTTCAGCTGTCTCTGATGAGCAGTAGATAACAGAACAAACAAAGCTTTAAACTCCAAAATTGCCAATTCCTACCTAAAAGAGAATATTTTAACACATGCATTTAATATTCATTTTTGATCTTTTGGTCCCTTAATATACAACAGTGAAAAGAGGCAAATCAAAAAATATACTTGGAATTTGGTATTTAGAAACTGTCACTTACAATTTTCAGCTCATGAGTGACCAAAATGTCTGTAAATGATCCAATCCCCGGTACCAACAGGATGCAAGAAATTGTATTTTCTACTGCTTTCTATTTCTAGTGACCTGTTGATTTTCTCTTGAAAATCATTTTTTTTCCATTATATCAGCCTTCTCCTTGTGTGAAGTCATATTGACAGCCACAAAGCAGACTAGAACCTGGATGCAATGTAATGTATCTGCTACAATGAACTAACTCTTACACATATTTTATAGGTAGTAGAATTGTTCCTACATAAGGGGCATTTAAATGGACACAAAACCAAAAAAATGTTCTTTCATTATTCAGATAGAGAATATGATTTTAAACAACATTCCAATTTACTTCTATTATTTAATTTGCTTCATTTTTTAGCTATCCTTTGTTGAAGAAATAGCAATGCACATGGGTGAGCCAATCACATGAGGCATCTATGTGCAGCCACCAATCATCAGCTACTGAGCCTATTTAGATATGTTTTTTTGAAAAAGGATATCAAGAGAATTAAGCAAATTAGATAATAGAAATATACTGGAAAGTTGTTTAAAATCTCATGCTTTTTCTAAATCATGAAAAAAAAAAATGTAGGTTCAATGTCCCTTTAAGGTTATCAGGGGTAATTGTCTGAGTATAAGAGGACCCTTCAATATATACCAATTATGCTGGTACATATTTAACATAAATACCAGTGCTTTAAACAGCAGTGGTCAGATGTCACCGAATGGTCTCTATTCTTTTTAATACCAACTCTATTCTTGTGGCTAAATTGGAAAAAAAAAAGAGTTGTGTATTAGTAAGCATAGATGTTTTCCTTGGAAAAACAGTATACTGATAATGGTGAGATAGTTATAATTTATGGGAGGGATTTTTTTTTCAGATTAGTGTTGTCATGGTTATAGAATTAGTTTATGCTAAATTAATCATCACACATCTCTTCTGCATGTAAAAATGTAATTCAATGCTTTTTGGTCATCTTATAAACTCTCTATAGCTATAAGATCAAACCAAGAATTATCACCTATTTTTAAAGGGATATACAAGTGCAAAAAGAAAATGCTGTAATATGTTCGCACATTTTATTATTGCACTGTTGCTTGCACATAAGTATGCAAGGGGTTAAAATCAACCCCAGGGCAGCAATGCACAACTGAGCTAGCTGAATACACCTGATGAGCCAATGGCTAATTTGTATCTGAAATAGCTGGTTTTGTTCATTGAACTCCATAAGTGCTGATACTTCATGTTGTCACTTCAACCCCATAAAGCTAGAGTTAATTGGGGGAAGGGCTAACGAGGTCCCAGCCCATGAACATGAGTTACATGGAGATCTTCAGCTAACAGACCCGCGGGGTGGGGCATTCCCCAGGGCACGACCTGAGGGACTTCATCCCCTCCTATTAGCCTGACTGCCACCCTTACGGATTCTGCACTCCAAAAATTATAAGGCTGTGACCTCCTGCTTCTATTAGATGACAAAAATTAATATCTAAGGGGACTCCAGCCTTTAAGGCACCAAGGTAATAAACCATACAGCAAACTACTCTTCGGGGAGTTCCATACATTAATGGCTAAGGGCTTACTAAGTTTAGAGAGGATGGGAGAGCCGGCACTCAAAACAGCCCCACTGACTAGTACAAAGAGGCCCCCTCTAGTAGGCCCCCAAAATAAAGAAATAGGAAAAAACAGGACAGTACTGGCAGGGGCAGAGGTTAATAGAAGTGAAATGATAATATAAAAAATGTATATATATCTGATATATGCGCAATTATATATCTAGAGATTAGCTCGAACAAGCAGATTACAATAGAAATATATTTAATACATAAACATAAGATACTATATTAATACATCAGTAGATGATACATACAAAGCTCATAATAAAAATAAATAACTGATAAAATCTAGCGTTTAGAGATTCTGGACGTCCAAGATAGGAATAAGCAAAAAAACTAAACGATCGTTAAAAACAAAAAGTTTACAGTAAAAATGGTGCAGGAATGGAATGTCATGCAATCCAAAGCCTGATAATCAAGCTGTGTGGACTAAGCAGTACCTTATGATTGCTGTCTCTTCGTCTAAATTGCAAATAGGTGCAGGTATGTTGTGTAATTCCCTCCAAATGCTGACAGTGCAGCGGTAGGGCTAGAGGTCTGTGCAATACCTTTTAATAACAAAAACTTTGTCCACTCCGATGGCTCTGTTCTCAGGTTCCGTGTGCTCACTCCCCTCATAAACGCCACGAGACGCTGTTGACTTCCGTGTCTAACTTTGTCTGGGGTTGACATTCACGTGGGCATGCGATTACTTGTAATCTGGCCCAATGCATTTCCAGTGACTTGTTACATCTCTTTTTCAGGGTCCAGTTCCAAAGAATCGATAATCCTGTAATGTTTAGTAGAGTTTCCGTACCCAGACCCCGCCAGAGAGCAGTGTATCCCCAGGAGCTCGCAAGGAACACAAGTAGGCCTGCTCTTACTCCAAGCTCAGCCCATTTAAATGAACATACCATTGAGGACAGTAGATGATGGCTTTTATTTAGCAAAACCAGCTATTTCAAATACAAAAATTAGTATGAAAGAACAATTTCCCATACATTACATATTTACGTGAGTATGGACACCAAAACTTTAAACTCATTTCCTCAACAATGAAATAATGAATCTACATATTATTCCCAGGCTAGTGTTTTATATGAATGGGCCATCCAACCTAGAATGTATTTACTTTTCCTTTCTATATAAGTTATATGACCAAATAAAGGGATTTGGGAGTGTTTTTCTTTACAGAACTCTTTCATGAGGTTTAGTTGAGCCTAAGGGGCCTATCTATCAAGCTCCGAAACAGCAGTTATGAAGCAGCAGTCACAAAGACCGCTGCTCCATAACCTGTCCGCCTGCTCTTAGCAGGCGGACAGACTTCGCCGGAGATCAACCCGATTGGGTTGATTGACACCTCCCTGCTGGCAGCCCATTGGTCGCGAGTCTGCAGGGGGCGGCGTTGCACCAGCAGCTCTTGTGAGCTGCTGGTGCAATGCTGAATACGGAGAGCGTATGGTTGAAAATAAATGAGTTTAGCATTTTGAGTTATTAATATGTAAATAAATAATGTTCAGTAGTAGATATTTTAGGTGCTGCTTCAGCAAAAACTACTATGTTGCTTCACTATGGCAAGGAGTTATAACGTCTCAAATTTGTGTCATAGAAATCTTGTTTGTCCAAGTCTGAGATGCATTTCCTTAAAGGAGCATTCTACTAGATAGAATGAAGCATTTATAGAAGAGATTAGTCTGAGAATAACACGTAGATGTATTTTTTAAACAATATAAGCTGCCATGTTGTTTCTTTCTCTGATGAGGCCAATTAGGGACAGTAAAAAATAGATCGCTAGAGTGTGCAGCCAATGGCTGTGGGAAATATAATAATGTTCTGAACTTCCATTTCTAACAGGAACTGAAATGCTCACATTTTCAGCAAAGGGACACAATCAAAAATGTAAGTATATTTAAAAGTTTTTCTTATAGATATAGATATATATGTACTGTATATATACAGTATATATATATATATATATATATATATATATACACACACACACAATTTATCATTTTATATTACCATCTCAAAGTGTTTAGTCTCCCTTTAATGTATGCCGACACAAAGACCCATAGACGGGAATGGCAGGTCTAGCTATATCTCAAGAATTTTAGCCTGTAACGCAACAATCCATTCTGCACTCAATAAATGAGTGCAGGATTTCCATAGTGCCGTATTACAGGTTGTGCAGTGCAGCTAAAATGCTTGCGTTACAGCCTATACCGACACAATGCATTCCGCGATCTGAGACCAGTAGTTATGGATTTTGAGAAACAAAAAATGTTTCACAAAACTCATAACTAAAATGTTGCAAAGTACACTAACCCCCATAAACTACCTATTAACCCCTAAACTGCCACCCCCGCAACGTAAATACTATATTAAACTTATTAACCCCTAATTCGCTGCCCACCCACATAGGTAACACTAAATAAACCTATCAACCCCTAAACCGCCGGCCCCCAACATTGCCAACATTAAATTAACCTATCAATCCCTAAACCATCGCCCCCCCCACATTGCAACTACTATAATAAACCTATTAACCCCTAAACCACCGCCTCCCACATCGCAACACACTAAATTAAAGTATTAACCCCTAAACCTAATACCCCCTAATTTTAAATTAAATTTACAATATAACTATCTTTAAATAAATAAAAAAATTACCTGTGAAATAAAAAAAAACTAAGTTTAAACTATAAAGTAAAACTATAAAGTAACCTAACATTGCTATTTTAAAACAATAAAATTAACTTAAAATAAAAAACCTAAATTACAAATTTAAAAAATCCTAACACTACAAAAAAAAAAAAAATACAAAAAAATGACTTTACAAAAAAATAAAAACTCTAATATTATGAAAAATAAAAAACTAACGGCTAGATTACGAGTCTTGCGTTATGATTAAAAAAGCAGCGTTAAGCCTCATAATGCTGCTTTTTTACTACCGCTGCTATTACGAGTCTTGCAGATTTAGCCAATTGAGCCAATAGAATGTGAGCTCAATCCTATTGGCTGATTGGATCAGCCAATAGGATTGAAGTTCAACCTTAATTCCGATTGGCTGATAGAATTCTATCAGCCAATCCGAATCTAGGGGACGCCATCTTGGATGACGTCACTTAAAGGTACCTTCATTCGTCGGGTAGTCGTCGTTGGAAGAGGATGCTCCGCGCCGGATGTCTTGAAGATGGAACCGCTCCGCATCGGAAGGATGAAGATAGAAGATGCCGTCTGGGTGAAGACTTCTGCCCGTCTGGAGGACCACTTCTGCTGGCTTCGTTGAGGACATCTTGCCGCTTGGATGAAGACGTCTCCTGGCTTTGTTGAGGATGGATGTCGGCTCTTCAAAACTGTAAGATCTTCTGGGGTTAGTGTTAGGATTTAAGGGTGTCATGGGTGGGTTTTATTTTTAGATTAGGGGTTTGGGCTGCAATAGAGCTAAATGCCCTTTTTAAGGGCAATGCCCTTCCAAATGCCCCTTTCAGGGCAATGGGGAGCTCAGGTTTTTTTAGTTAGGTTTCTATTTGGGGGGTTGGTTGCGTGGGTGGTGGGTTTTACTGTTGGGGGGTTGTTTGTATTTTTTTACAGGTAAAAGAGCTGATTTCTTTGGGGCAATGCCCTTTTAAGGGCTATTGGTAGTTTGTATGTATTGGGTACTTGTAAAGCACGGCTAATCACCTGTTAGGGTCTCAAGGCGCCATTCATTTTATCGACCTCGGAAGGATGAAAGGCTGAATGGACCTCGCCGGGGATCGAACCTGCAACCCTTGGGTTGCTACGGCACTCAGCCACAGTGCCTTAGCATGCTGAGCTATCTGTCCGACGCTAGGCTTTTTTTCTTTTTTGAGTGGGCTTTTTTATTTTGATGGGGCTATTAGATTAGGTGCAATTAGTTTAAAGGTCTTGTAATTTGTTTTTTATTTTCTGTAATTTAGTGTTAGTTTTTTTGTAATTTAGCTAATTGTATTGAATTTATTTAATTGTATTTAATTTAGGGAATTTATTTAATTGTAAGGTTAGGTTAGGTGTTAGTGTAAGTCAGGTTAGGTTTTATTTTACAGTTCAATTTGTATTTATGTTAGCTAGGTAGTTATTAAATAGTTAATAACTATTTAGTAACTATTCTACATAGTTAAAATAAATACAAACTTGCCTGTAAAATAAAAATAAACCCTAAGCTAGATACAATGTAAATATTAGGTATATTGTAGCTAGCTTAGGGTTTATTTTATAGGTAAGTATTTAGTTTTAAATAGGAATAATTTAGGTAATGATAGTATGTTTTATTTAGATTTATTTTAATTATATTTAAGTTAGGGGGTGTTAGGGTTAGGGTTAGACTTAGATTTAGGGGTTAATAAATTTAATATAGTGGCGGCGATGTTGGGGCGGCAGATTAGAGGTTAATAAGTGTAGGTAGGTTGCGGCGACATTGGGGGTGGGAGATTAGGGGTTAATAAATATAATGTAGGTGTTGGCGATGTTGGGGAAGCAGATTAGGGGTTAATAAGTATAATGTAGGTGGCAGTGATGTCTGGAGCAGCAGATTAGGGGTTAATAAGTATAACGTAGGTGGTGGTGATGTCCAGAGCGGCAGATTAGGGGTTAATAAGTATAATGTAGGTGTCAGCAATGTTGGGGTCAGCAGATTAGTGGTTAATTAGTATAATGTAAGTGTCGGTGATGTCCAGAGCAGCAGATTAGGGATTAATAAGTATAATGTAGGTGTCGGCGATGTCGGGGGCGGCAGATTGGGGCTTAATAAGTGTAAGATTAGGGGTGTTTAGACTCAGGGTTCATGTTAGGGTATTAGGTGTAAACATAAAATGTGTTTCCCCATAGGAATCAATGGGGCTGCATTACTGAGCTTTACGCTACTTTTTGGCAGGTGTTAGACTTTTTCTCAGCTGGCTCTCACCATTGATGTCTATGGGGAAATCGTGCACGAGCGCGTACAACCAGCTTACCGCTGACTTAAGCAGCGCTTGTATTGGAGTGCGGTATGGAGCTCAATTTTGCTCTACGCTCACTTCTTGCCTTTTTTTTTTTTTTTTTTTTTTTTTTTAAAGTTTTTTTATTTGTTTTAACAAGAATAACATTGTCTGGGGATTCGCAGATCCCCTGCATATCATAGTACAAAGCAAATCCTAGATTGTTAGAGTGAAATACAAACAAACAAAAAGGAGATAGATCGTTGGAAAGCATACAGCTAAATTGTTAAAGTATCCAAGATAGAAGTCAGTACATTACATGAGTTATTACCAAAGAAAAAAGGAAGGGGGGGGGGAATGAAGGGGTAGGGTTCATCCTTATGGGTGGGGAGGGAGGAAAGGGAAAGAAAGTGTCTATCAGAATTCGTCAAGAGCAGGAGATATGTGCGTTACTATACCCTGACCTGGGGGAGCCATGTGGTGTCGTGTGTTTCCGTCCAGTCGGCCCAAACCATCTCAAACAAGTCACTTTTGTCCAGACTATAGAATATATCCCTTTCCATGGCCTGTAAGTAGGCCATGTTCCTAAGGATATCAGACCATCCAGGGGGGGAAGTTTTCTTCCAGCATCTAGCAATACAGGATTTAACCGAAGACAGAAGATAAATACAAAAGATCTGTTGGTGTTTGGGGAGGGTATGTAAGTTCAAGTGTAGGAGTGCTGTGGCAGGGCTTTTGGGCAGTTGTATCTTAAGAGCAGATAGAGTGCGGAAACATAAGCTCCACAAGTGAGACAGCTTGGGGCAGTCCCACCAGATGTGGATCATGCTCCCCTGGGCCCCACATTCCCTCCAGCATTGTGGGGAGGACGTCGGGAACATCTTGGCTAAACGGACTGGGACCAGGTACCATTGAGAGATAACTTTATAGTGTGTTTCAAACATTGTCACACAATGCAAGGATCTCTTGGTCAGGGTAAGAGATCCTTGCCAGGCACTAGCCGGGATTCTAGTGTGGAGAATGGTGTCCCACTTGTTCAAATGTGGGGCCAGGTCTGGGGGCACGGTGCCCTCTAGTAGACAGTAATGTCTCGACAGAGGTTTGTATAGTCTACGCCCTCCCTTCCAAGTAGACTCCCATGGAGTAAGTGGGCGCGTAGCGGAGGGGGAAAAACCCCAGCTAGATAGGAAACTCTTAATCCTAGTAAGCTCGAAGTGGAGGTGGGGTGGGACGTCTTTACCAAGACTGTCCCTAGACAAACTGATATAACCATCTTCGCTGGCCGTAGACCAGAGATCCGAAACTTGTGTCACCCCCATTCTAGCCCATGTGTTGGGGTGTGTATCTGGGAGGCCCGTAAAGAGGCCGGGGATAGAGGTAATTGGGGAGGGATGCGGCGCGATCAGCTTACGATGCCGGATCTTATCCCAAACCTCCAGGCATTCTATGATTACTAGGTTATGGATGTTCAAGGATCTGCGACTGTGGACCGGAGTCCAGATTAAATCTTTTAAATAGATATCAAAGGGCAGTGAAGCTTGTTCGATATCTCTCCACCTGTCTTGAGATTGCAAAACTCCCCACTGGGAGATATGCGTGAGCATGGCTCCCTCGTAATACTTAAGTATGGATGGGGAGGCCAATCCCCCCAAATGAACCGGGAACTGGAGTGTTTTGTGGGCTATCCTCGGGGTTTTATTCTGCCAAATGAATTTGGTGCATTCGCTTTGGAATTGCAACAGTAAGTGGGAGGGTACCCTGATCGGTAGGCACCTAAACAGATAGGTGAGCCGTGGGAGGAATGACATCTTGAGAGAGGCTATGCGGCCCATCCAAGAGATGTTCTTATGGTCCCAGGTGTTTTTTAGTGCTCGCAAATCTGCCAGCAAAGGTGGAAAGTTATCTTTGACCATTTGTTTCGGGTCGTTTGATATTTTGACTCCAAGGTGTGTGATATTTTTACTAGACCATTTAAAATCGAATTGCCTCTGGAGGGCCGAGATGTATTTTTGGGGGAAGCCCCACCAGTAAATTTCTGTTTTAGGGACGTTAAGTTTATAAAAGGAAAGAGAGCCAAAGGCCTCCAGTATATCCAGAAGTTTAGGGATGGTATGGAGAGGGTCCGCTGAAAACACTGTCACGTCGTCAGCAAATAGGGCGATGCTATGTTTAGAGCCCGAGAGTGTAATACCCATCAGGGCCTTGTTAGTGCATATAGTTTCTGCAAGTGGCTCTATTGCTAGGGCGAACAGAAGTGGGGAGAGAGGACATCCCTGCCTCGTGCCATTTCGGATGGGGAACGGAGTTGAATGGAACCCCATTCCCCTAACTGAAGCTGTGGGGTTGGAATATAGGGCTTGGATAGCAAGGCGTATATCAAGGGGGAATTTAAGGACGTCGAGGGTCTCCCAGAGATAGCTCCATCTAACCCTATCGAAGGCCTTCTCGGCATCTAAAGAGATAACCGAGAAAGGCTTGTTCATTCTTGTCGATTCACAAACTATATTAATAAGGCGCCTGGTGTTATCTGGGCCCTCCCGGTTGTGTATAAACCCCACTTGGTCTGGGTTGACCAGGGTAGGCAGAAGTTTGCAAATTCGATTCGCGATAAGCTTGGAATAGATTTTTATGTCCACATTTATAAGCGAAATAGGCCTATAGTTGGGGCAAAGAGAGGGGTCTTTATTTGGTTTCGGGATCATAATGATCTCAGCTTCCAAAAATTCTCTTTTAAAGCTTCCTCCTTGCCTGGCACTGTTAAAAAACCTAAGAAGAAGCGGCACTAGTTCTTGGTTGTAGGTTTTGTAGAACTGTGCAGGAAATCCGTCAGGACCATGGGCCTTAAGCGATTTGAGTCGCTGGATGACCTGTTTGACTTCCAACTGAGTGAACGGATTAGTCAGGTACTCGTGTTGTTCCGTCGAAAGGGAGGGTAGGTTTAAGGAATTGAGAAAGTCTCTAATCTGTTGAGTGGAGGCAGGGGCCTTGAGCTCATTACCCTCAAGATCGTAAAGCTTTGAGTAGTAATCTGAGAAGCAGTCCCCTATCTGTGAGGGGAGTTTGTGAGTCTGGTTGTTATAAAAGATTTGGTGAATGCGGGACGTACTGTTCCGTTGGCGTAGTTTATTCGCCAACAGTGTGTCTGCCCTATTGCCCTTATAATAAAACATCTGTTTGAGCCTAGTGAGATTCTCTTGGGTGCGTCGCAATTCAAGATGATTGATATGTGAGCGCACCGCAGAGATCTGGGAAGACAGCGCTTCCGTGACTGTGGTTCTGTTAGCGGATTCCAATAGTCTTAGTTTACAGTGGGCTTGGGCTAGGGAGAGCCCAGCTAGTTTCCTAATGTGGGCTTGCTTACGGATGATGTAGCCTCTGGTAACCGCCTTAATGGCTCCCCAGAGTGTGTCATCAGCGGTCTGGCCATTATCATTGAGTTGGATGAGATCTATAAGATCTCTTCGTAGGTCTTCCCTAAAAGGGATGTCCGCTAAAATGTTATGTGGGAGAGACCATCTGCTTTTATGGGGACAAGGGTCACTGAGTTGTAAATCTACAAGCACCGGGTCATGGTCAGACCATGGGCATAGAGGAATGTTGGATTGGAGTACTGAATCCAGGGTCCCAGACGAGCAAAAAATATGGTCCAACCTAGAATAGGTTTTGTGGACCTGAGAGAAGTGAGTGAAGTCTCTGTTTGTAGTGTGTAGAGATCGCCAGATATCATAATATCCAAACTCGGACATGATTGCTTTGAATCTCGTAGAGAGAAGGGTCAGTTGGGGGGAGGGCCTATTTGGGTTTAATGCCTTACGATCAAGGTCGGTGTCCCAAATCATGTTATAGTCCCCTGCAATTATGACTCTGCCCTGTTTATGATGGTCAATCAACCTCAAAATTTTCCTGAGACAGGCAGGCTGGCGTGAATTGGGTAAGTAAATCGAGACAAGGGTGTGCAGGATGTGGTCTAGTTTACATACTACTATTGTGAATCTGGCCTGGGGGTCCCTAAGTACCTGGATTTCCTCATAGGCTATCCTCCTGTGAATCATGACAGCGGTCCCTCTAGCTTTTTTTATAAATGAGGAGCACTCAATGGTCGTGTACACTTCTTGCCTTTTAATGCCGGGTTTGTGAAAACCAGTAATACCAGCGCTGTAGGCAAGTGAGCGGTGACAAAACTCCTAATCTGGCCGCTAGATTACAAAAAATAATAAACGAAATTAACCAAAAAATTTAAAATTACACCTAATCTAATACCCCTATAAAAACAAAAAAGACCTTCCAAAATAAAAACATAAACTACCAATAGCCCTTAAACTGGCCTTTTGTAGGGCATTGCCCTAAATTAAACAGCTCTTTTACCTAAAAATTACAAAGTCTAACAGTAAGCCCCCCTACCCAACCAACCCCCCGAAATAAAAAAAGTCTAAAAAAAGTATAAAATAAACCTAAGCTACCCATTGCCCCAAAGGGGCATTTGTATAGGCATTGCCCTTAAAATGGCATTCAACTATTTTACTGCTCATCCCTAATCTAAAAAAAAACACCCAAAAAGCAAAACAAAAACCTAACACTAACTTCCGAAAATCTACTCACAGTTCCTGAAGTTCAGACATCCAGTCTTCATCCAGGCAGCGACATCTTCATCCATTGCGGGGGCATCTCCTATCTTCATCACGGTGGTGCGGAGCTGTAAAGGCACAGAGCTGTGGAGGTGTGGAGCATCGTTGCCGGCAGTGAGGACATCCAGCGTAGAGGATCCTCTTCATACGATCACCGCCATACACTGAAGCTTGAATGCACGGTACCCATTTAAAAATAGTGTACCTTGCATTCCTATTGGCTGACATTTTCAAATCAGTTAATAGGATGAGAGCTACTGAAATCCAATAGGATTTCAGTAGCTCTCATCCTTAACCAACTCTAAAAATAAGACACATACAACTGTTTGGAAAAAAGACCAGTCACAGTCACCTTTCTTAAAATGTAAACTTTATCAACTATTTAATAGCTTAGGCAAATTTTCATACATTTTTGAACTTTGTAAAAGTTCTAAATCCGTTGGCGGCACTTAAAATCTAACTAACCCCTACTGACAGATGGTCAAGGCCCCTTTCAGATCTGCAGCATGGCACGGCTTGCTCCTGCTCATTAGCAGAGAAAATGGATGTGTAATTAGAAATCTTTGGCCAGCAATTCGTTGAGGAGGGGAACCCCTAGGCCGACACCTAGTGGGCGTCACCCCACCCCTCCCCTTTCTCAAAGGCCGTCACTCTTCATTCTAACTGCTCGCTCCAGGGCCATGACTGACTGCCAAACTAGGTGACCCTTACCAACGTAGATCAAACTAAACCCATTAGAAAAAATTTAAGCAACAGAGAAATAAACACATTAAAAGAACTACAGAATAATAAAGAAATAGTAATAAAGCCGGCCGACAAAGGTGGTGGTATTGTTATAATGGATACTGACTACTATATCAATGAATCATATAGGTTACTACAAGATACCACCACCTATACCAAACTTAAACAGAATCCTTTAAAACAACAAGAATTAAAATTAGGATCTTTACTTAAAGAGGCTAACGAGAAAGGAATATTGAACAAATCAGAATTAGAATTTTTAACTATACCATACCCTAAGACTCCCACTTTCTATTTCCTACCAAAAATTCACAAACACTTACACAAACCACCAGGACGTCCCATTATTTTAGGGATAGAATCCCTTACATCAAATCTTTCACAGTACATAGACTTTTTTCTTCAGACATATGTAACTAAATTACCAACTTACTTACATGACTCAACAAATTTCCTAAACCAAATAGAAAATATAGAATGGCAGGATAATCTAATTCTAGTAACCGTGCGAGGTGAATTCGTTATATACAAAAATTTCACACAACATAGGGATAAAAGCAGTAAAAATGTATTTAGACAGACACAAAGATCTCCCATTAACACAGAACAAAATAATTCTGGAGTGCATTAATTTTATTCTTCATAATAATAGTTTTCTCTTTAGAAATTATATCTTTTTACAAATCAAAGGAACTGCAATGGGCACAAGGTTCGCCCCTAGTTATGCTAATTTATTCATGGGGTTATTTGAAGAGACAATCATTAATAATGGCCCATTGGGGGCGAACCTTGTGCACTATTGCAGGTATATAGATGACATATTCATAATTTGGCGAGGAGATATAGAACTTTTAGAATCATTTATGGAAGATATGAACTCGAATAAGATGGGTATTTCATTCACCCATGAATATAGTAGCCAGAAAATTCATTTTCTAGACATTGAACTAAATATTATTTCTAAGAAAATACATACCAAAACTCACTTTAAAACCATAGATGCTAATAATTATATACATTTTGAGAGCTGTCACCTAGACCAATGGAAATCTAATATTCCAAAAGGTCAGTTCATGAGAATCAAAAAGAACTGTTCAAATGTAGACAATTACAAATCTCAATCCCAAGTACTCACTAAAAAATTCATAGAGAAAGGTTATGATCCTAAGATAATAGAAAGAACTCAATTAGAAGTGGAACAAATAGATAGAAATACGTTATTAAAAACAAACAAAAAAAAAGAAAAAGAAAATTATCGACACCAATAATGACAATTTCTTTATTCCTTTTATCACTGAATATAACTCCCAACATATGGAAATAAAAAAAATCTTGAAAAGACACTGGCATCTAATTAAACAAGACCATATATTAGGTGATAAAGTGAAAAGTCAACCAGAAATTATCTTTAGGAAAGCCAAGAATTTGAAAAGCATACTGTCCCCAAGTGAATTTAAAGAAACCAAACCACATAAAGAGAAAGACCTTGAAGGTAAAGAACTAATAGGTTATTTCCCATGCAATACTTGTAAAGCATGTAAATATAGCACTAAAATTAAAGAAATAAGATCTCCAATTAATAACTACGTTACTAAAATCAAACAAATAATTAGATGTTCAGATAAAATTATAATATACTGCATACAATGTACCTGCAACCTATTATACTTTGGTCAAACCAGTAGAATGTTAAGCGACAGAATAAGAGAACACATTCTCAAAATTGAACATGGTTCTGTGGAAACTAATCTCTATTCTCACTTCAAAGAAACACATTCAGGTAATTTAAAAGATTTCAAATATTGGGGAATTAAAAAATTAAATCTAGGAATAAGAGGAGGTAATATAAACACATTACTATTCAAAAAAGAAGCAGAGTGCATTTTCAATTTTAAGACCCTGTACCCCTCAGGTTTAAACTTGACCTCAGTTCTTTGATATAAATATCATTATCAAATTAAAAACTTTAAAGAGATGTTGCAGCGCTAATCTCAATGTATTAATTCATCATTTAAAAAGATGATTCTATTAAATTATAAATCTAATATTTCATATATAACACATATACAGATATTCATTAGCATCTATCTTGTATACATCTTTATGTGTATATACACACACACACACACACAGAATTTCATAAGTATGTCTGTGTGTATGTATGCGATTTTTGGTTCTATGTGTTGATATAATCATCTATACATACATTAATATATAATCATAGATTTTTTATTCTACAGGACTATATACCCACTTATATTATATATTTTTGTATATTCTTTATATATTTTTTACATATACATTATTATACTCACAACTTTCATCAAGTTATTTTAACATTTATAACATCTAATTCTCTATCCTATAACAGATGTATATGCACATATATGAGAAAAAACCTATGTATATGAAATGTGTATATATATTTGCTCCTTTTACACTACACTATATATAAATAAAATATCTTTAATCCAAAATAAAAATCAGTTATTAAGTAAAATGTTTATGGCAAAAAACATACCAAAACAATTAACTTATATCCATCAATTAATATTATTTTATGAAATATTCTCTTATAAATAACTTAGATGTTCAATGAAAAATCAGACTGAACTGTCAATTCATTACAAGAAACTAACTATGTCACTCCCATAGGATAGAACTCATTATAAACTAACAATAACATACCATTCACTTGCAAGGTTAAACAGATAAGTTAAAATGTATTTGTTTTCTGTTATCTTGGCTGTGTTAACATATGAACAGTACGTTGCTAATTACTCATTGTTTTCTTATATTGTAACATAATGGAAAAACTGTGGAACGTAATCGGTCACATGAACTCAAGTCAAATCTCAACCAATCAGAAGATCACATCAGCTATTTATTTTACTCAGTGGAATCCCACAGTGAGCATCTTGATAAAGGCCCAGGTGGCTGAAACGCATAGAACTTTGCTCACTCATTGCTTTACCACAAAAACAGTTGGATCAGATGTGTAGTAAGTCAGGTACTTCGAACTATTCTCAAAATATTGAGTAGTTTCCAAAACTATAATTCCTGACCCATGATCTACTTGCCTACCAACTTTGCTCTACACTCTCTTATGCTGTGAACTAAATATACGTAAATCAAAGACAGCTAACAATACCGTACAACTGGACATGTTGTACTGACCCTTGCACCGGAACTCATCAGAAGCGGTGAAACTTAGCCGCGGTTCATCGGAACTGAACACTCAGGAAAAGATTTTCTATCTGCTGTGCTAAATTGGATATGACAATCTACTAAGGAACTTTGATTATTCATCGCTATATTAAAAATAGTTGGATCAGATGTGTAGTAGGTCAGGTACTTCGAACTATTCTTACAATATTTGAGTAGTATCCAATAGTATAATTCCTGACCCATGATCTACTTGCCTCCCAACTCTGCTCTATACTTATACTTACCTCTGCTGTGAACTAATATATCTGAATTAAGGACAGCTAACAACATCGTACAACTGGAATTGTTTGTACTGACCCTTATACCGAACTCATCTGAAGCGGTAATACTTAGCCACAGTTCACTGGAACTGAACGCACAGGAAAAGATTTTCTATCAGCTCTGTCAAACTTGACACAACATTTTACTAAATATCCTGATCCGAGACTGCTACATTAGTCTCAATAAAACATCTATAATTGGGATCAGAGACGGTAACAATTTGTTACAAGAAAACATCTTTGACCTTTTTTCCACAACGAACTGTATTTTAAATCTTTGCAAAATAAAATCCCACAGTGTATATGAGAATATTTACAAGGAACTTCTCTTAAGCACTCAATATCACATCTGAGAGTCCCGATCCATTCCAAAATCTAGATTTCAAAAGGTACCTTTATTTAATTATACTTATTCTGCTTTATTTAACTATACAAATTTGCTGCTTTTAGGTTATATATTTAACATTGCTAAGCTTGGACTCACAGTTATCAATTAATCTTTTTTACATATTTTATCAAGCTATTTTATTAAGTTGGATGTATTGTATTTTTAAACCACAGATGCAGGCATCGTATTATTATTAATTGTATTGTCAACCACTACTATTGAATTAATTTTAAACAGATTGTATTAAAATTCATTTAATCTAATCCATCTTTTTTATTGTTAGAGTTTATACAATAGATGTATTTAGAGTTTTATAATCGTTAAAACACGATAAGAATAGAATAGAAATTTATTAAATCTCTTTTAAGCTTTAATTAGCGCTATCCCATCCCCCACACACACAATCTATCCTAGTGATTAGTTTGGAGGTCTAATCACATTATTTGGGATTACCCTAAGAGAATCGAGTGTTAGCATCTTCAAATATCCACCCCGACCCTTACCAACATGTCATGCAACCCACTGACCAAGGGTGGAGGTCTAAGTTAAAACATGGGCTTAAAGAGCTAGTTCAATTAAACCTACTCATGCCAGGGTAATGACCTAACCAATAAAAACCCATTACGTTCTGCCACCAACATCTGCTTCTCCAGGGGACGAGTGGGAATGAAAAAATTATCTTGAAGTCTGGAAGCAGGAAAAGAGGCTGGAACTACTGCAATCTGCATCTATAAAGGTAAGCACACTCTCCGCCCCTCCAGTTGCAACAAAGTAACAAACATACACATGGCAAACTCCAGACTTTAAGTCAGTTAGCCCTTAATTTTGTTACAGGCCCACTAGAGGGCCCTCCATGTTCATAAGGGCTAAACCTCCTATTACGTCATTTGGTTTACCAACATAACTTAACCAACTCTAAAAATAAGACGCATACAACTGTTTGGGAAAAAGACCGGTCACGATCACGTTTAGTAAAAAGTAAACTTTGTCAACTATTTAATAGCTTAGGCAACTTTTCATACATTTTTGAACTTTGTAAAAGTTCTAAATAAGTTGGCGGCACTTAAAAACTAACTAACCCCTACCGACAGATGGTCAAGGCCCCTTTCTGATCTGCAGCATGGCATGGCTTGCTCACGCTCATTAGCAAAGAGAATGGATGTGTAATTAGAGATCTTCATCCAGCAATTCATTGAGAAGGGGAAACCGTCACTCTTCATTCTAACTGCTCACTCTAGGGCCATGACCGACCACCACAAGAGGAAACTGAGTGTAACTCTTGCCGCCAACCTTAAACTGACCTTATATAACTTAGAAATAACAAATTATATATATATATTTTTTTTTACCCTTTAGGAATTTTTACCCTTTAATTCCGATTGGCTGATCTTGGATGACGTCCCTTAAAGGGAACCTTCAGTGTACGGTTGGGACAGTATGAAGAGGATGCTCCACGCCGGATGTCTTGAAGATGGAGCCGCTCAGCCTTGGAAGGATAAAGATAGAAGATGCCATCTGGATGAAGACTTCTGCCCGCCTGGAGGACGACTTCTTGCCACTTGGATAAAGACTTCTCCCGGCTTGATGAGGATGGATGTCCGGTCTTCCAAAACTGTAAGTGGATCTTTCGGGGGTTAGTGTTAGGTTTTATTAAGGGTTTATTGGGTGGGTTTTATTTTTAGCTTATTGTTTGGGCATGTAAAAGAGCTGAATGCCCTTTTAAGGGCAATGCCCATCCAAATGCCCTTTTCAGGGCAATGGGGAGCTTAGGTTTTTTAAGGTAGGTTTTTATTTGGGGGGTTGGTTGTGTGGGTGGTGAGTTTTACTGTTGGGGGGTTGTTTGTATTTTTTTTTACAGGTAAAAGAGCTGATTTCTTTGAGGCAATGCCCCGCAATATAACTATTAGTTATATTGTAGCTAGCTTAGGGTTTATTTTACAGGTACGTATTTAGTTTTAAATAGGAATAATTTAGGTATTAATTGTAATTTTTATTTGGAATTATTTTAATTATGTTAAAGTTAGTGGGTGTTAGGGTTACGTTAGGTTTAGACTAAGGGTTCCAAAACTGTAAGTGGATCTTTCGGGAGTTAGTGTTAGGTTTTATTAAGGGTTTATTGGGTGGGTTTTATTTTTAGCTTATTGTTTGGGCAATGCCCATCCAAATGCCCTTTTCAGGCCAATGGGGAGCTTAGGTTTATTAAGGTAGGTTTTTATTTGGGGGGTTGGTTGTGTGGGTGGTGGGTTTTACTGTTGGGGGGTCGTTTGTATTTTTTTTTACAGGTAAAATAGCTGATTTCTTTGAGGCAATGCCCCGCAAAAGGCCCTTTTAAGGGCTATTGGCAGTTTAGTTTAGGCTAGGGGCTTTATTATTTTGGGGGGGGCTTTTTTATTTTAATAGGGCTATTAGATTAGGAGTCATTTGTTTTTATTTTTGATAATTTCTTTTTTTATTTTGTGTAATTTAGTGTTTATAATTTTTTGTTATTTAGGTAAATGTATTTTTTTAATTTAATTTATTTAATTTTAATGTAGGTTAGGCTTTATTTCACAGGTAAATTTGTATTTATTTTTACTAGGTAGTTAGTAAATAGTTAATAACTATTTACTAACTAATCAACCTAGTTAAACTAAATACAAACTTACCTGTGAAATAAAAATAAAACATAAGATAGATAAA
Organism: Bombina bombina; assembly: GCF_027579735.1. Lineage (NCBI taxonomy): Eukaryota > Metazoa > Chordata > Amphibia > Anura > Bombinatoridae > Bombina > Bombina bombina. The sequence goes on from NC_069504.1 coordinate 720,147,355, forward strand.
ATATAACTATTAGTTATATTGTAGCTAGCTTAGGGTTTATTTTACAGGTACGTATTTAGTTTTAAATAGGAATAATTTAGGTATTAATTGTAATTTTTATTTGGAATTATTTTAATTATGTTAAAATTAGTGGGTGTTAGGGTTACGTTAGGTTTAGACTTAGGGTTAGGTTTAGGGGTTAATAATTTTAGTATAGTGGGGGCGACATTGGGGGCAGCAGATTAGGGGATAA